>NC_051178.1:109148805-109208596 GCF_013339695.2 Rhipicephalus sanguineus | reverse complement strand
GACATAGGTGATTTCGTGAGCGAGGCAGAGTGAGCAATGAGTCGATAAAGCCAGAAGGAGTGACGGTCAATAAAACATATTCACTATGTATTTCAAGCAGTCTACCTTCAGGGATCATATGCTTTTAGCGTTCAAAACTTTTCCGCATTCTGAACGAAACGTCTCTCTACCTTTTCTTTTCTTTCTTTTTGCAGATACCAGTATGTAGCCGTAAGTGGAGAGAACTACCTGGAGAGGGACCTCGGCCACGGCGGTAGGAAGCATTCGGCGATATTGAAGCCGTGTTGTTCTCTTTAGAGCACATGATTTCAGGCTTAAACTGCTCGACTTGATACTATAACGGAAGTTTTTCAGCTCACGTATTTACCTCGCGATCATCCGTGTCATTCTTTTGCAGTCAAATCCCAGTCTATGATATTGGACACCGACAACTGCAAGTATCTGGTTCAGCGAGAGTGCTACGACGATGGTTCTGGTAGGAATCGCCGAAATTCACTTGCTCTTACATCCACTGCGAGCATGCACAACGCCGAGTTCATGTCATGAAAAACAAGAAAGAAAGAAAGAAAGAAAGAAAGAAAGAAAGAAAGAAAGAAAGAAAGAAAGAAAGAAAGAAAGAAAGAAAGAAAGAAAGAAAGAAAGAAAGAAAGAAAGAAAGAAAGAAAGAAAGCCCTACTTCTAATATACGTATGAAGCTTTCAAGTTGCGCTCCAGCAATTAGGTGTTCACCGGCTTGCAATATGCAATTCTTCCTTTTTCTAAGTAACAGTAGTAGTAGTAGTAGTAGTAGTAGTAGTAGTAGTAGTAGTAGTAGTAGTAGTAGTAGTAGTAGTAGTAGTAGTGGTAGCGGTGGTGGTGGTGGTGGTGGTAGTAGTAGTAGTAGTAGTAGAAGTAGTAGTAGCAGTAGTAGTAACACGGCTACTCTATTGGCTGGAGAAGGCCCTTTGTCGGCGAAAAGCAGTACTTCTCTTGACTTGTAACCGAATATACCACACTCGGTTATAGCCACAAGAGCGTTTCTGATACGTATTTCATTTTCTGCGCGAGACAACCCGAATCGCGCGTTAAAATTTTAATCTTATACATTTTTGTTTCGCAAATTTTCTATCGTCCATCGTTAAAGTGGCGCTATGTAGACACTGCGCAGACGAAGAAACAGAACACAGGACGTGCCGTCTTCCGTTCCTTCGTCTCTGTAGTGCCTACATGCCCCGCCACGGTGGTCTAGTGGTTATGGCGCTCGACCGCTGACCCGAAGGTCGCGGGACCGAATCCCGGCCGCGGCGGCTGCATTTTCGATGGAGGCGAAAATTTTTGAGGCCCGTGTACTTAGATTTAGGTGCACGTTAAGGAACCCCAGGTGGTCGAAATTTCCGGAGCCCTCCACTACGGCGTCTCTCATAATCATATTGTGGTTTTGGGGAGTTAAACCCCACATATTATTATTGTTATTGTAGTGCCTACGTGGCGCAACATTAGAGGGTTCCCGACTCACTTCTCCAACTAATCGAACGGCCTCAATATCGGAGTTTACTGCCCCGCGAATCGATCAGCCGCAAAAATTTTGCGAATCGCCGATAACGAGCGAAGTTCCAGGATTTGTCGCATGCTTGAAGCACTTTCTCTCTTCTTTCATCCCGATCAGCGCTATGAAAGCTACACAGGGGGAATGACAAATGGGGAAAGAAGCTACGCAAGCGCGCGTCATGAAATGAGATCGCTCTCTCACGTGCGCTTCCGGTGCGCGGTAGTGCTGCTATTGTGTAACTATAGCACACTATATAGCGCGGCGCCGGCATGTGGCAGCACCCCGTGGCAAAAAGTGCATCTGATCCAAGCGCCGCTCTTTGTTTATATCAGATATCGGCCAATAGCAGCAATCTGCGGTATGACGCCACGCAGCAGCCGCCGGCAGCTCCGAAGAGAGTAAGGACGGACCTCTGTATGAAGAGAGTGCGCTTAAGAAAGTGGCAACTTCGCGCCCCGCTTGTAAATTCTCCGTGCCGCGCACGACTGCAAGATTTGGCTGAGGCGTTCACAGCAGCGTATGCTTTCCGCTGCATATGTTTTTTCACCAAGCACGAAAGGTGGTTCAGCACCACTTCAACCCAGCTTAAAAACCTGGTGAGCCAGCTCCTAAAAGATGTTAGCATCAGTGCCGGCCACTTGACACATTCGGCAAAAGTATCGCGGAGTGTTAAGAGGGAAAGCAAAATAAAGAGCGCCTTGGCTTTTCCTAGCCGAAAATCGGCAACCTCGCAGGAGGTGGCGCCACCGCGGGACGTTTTATTACAGTTCCCGCCAAAATTAAATGCTTAATATGCGCTACCTGTTATAGCTTCTCGTCAATAAGGTGACTGGCTAATTGCAATTTATTACTGAAAAAAAAAGGCAGTTGCATTACTCGTACTGTGAGCATCACCGAGTAATAAAAAGTAATCTATTGATTTACAAAGCTGTCAAGAATGTAGTTAATCGCAAGTAATTAATACAGTCGACGTCCGATTTTTCGAACTCCTTGGGGAACGCCAGATCATCCGAAAATTTGCTAGTTCGAAAAAAAAAAACGAATTCGTGCCTTTTTACTTCCCTCAAAAGGTTAAATCGCCAGAGCCACTTCTACGGCTTAGAAGTCATGCCGTTACAATTGTCGGGGGGTCTCGGTGCTTGTACAGTAAAAATTCGTTCATACGTACCTGCCGGGAATGCGGCACAACTACGCTCTAACAGCCAAATACTAGTTTGCACTTTGGAAATGCACCGCCTATGCCAACAAAGATTAAATGCTGTTATTCAAAACATCGGGCGTCCGGAAAATTGGTCGTTGTACATAGAATTCTTACGTACAAATCCATTTCACAATTTATTTGGCAGACGTTTAACGTTGAGCTTCCTTCATCGCTTGTTTTTTGTCGTACTGCTATCGCACGTACTGTGAATCTTTGTTGGGGAGGTGGCCTCTCGTTCACACTCGGACCTCCCGTTTCTCTCTCCTTAGTGTGGCACTACGTGACGTACAAGGGCACGTGGACGCAACCCGAAATCGACCGCTTCATCTCACGAGTACAGACCGAACCAGGACTTCACTTCCTCAGACCATACTCGTTTTTGTGCCCTCTGGGAATACCGTGAGAGGGAGCCAATCATCTTCGTGCGGGAACAGCTGTGTCATCTCTTTTCAAAAGCCGTGTGGCGTTTCAAAGCTACTTGAGGGGAAAAAAAAAGAAAAAAAAAACTGAATGCATTATTGTGCAGCGCTTTACAAGTGAGACAACAATATCCTTGAGTGACAGCGGTGACCGCTCTATTTCTAGTGAATCTAGTGCATTTCATTTAGAAGAGTAAATAAAAGCTCCATTATTTAAAAGCTGTTCGAGGACTTGGTTCTCATTCGTCATTTGCGGTGCTTTTGCATCGTATATGTTTCCTCAGTTTCAAGAATTTTTTTGTTCATGTCGCTGATGCAATTGTTTTCTAATGCGGTACGATCCCTCTAACTTTCGGCGTCGGCGTCGTGGTCGTTGGTTGCGAGCCAAAAATCGGCTTCGCCCGGGAGCAAAAAATCGAAACAGATGCAAATAAATAGACAAAAACCTTCGGTTCGAGTGGGAATCGAGCCCACGTCTTCTGCATGGTAAGCAGGTGTCCTACCACAGAGCCATGGTAGTTTTTTTTTTTTTTTTTTTTTTAGTGTATGTCGAAATTTGTTGAATTGCAGAAAACGCAGGAGATTGTACCTGAGTGGTTATCGAGAGTGGAACCCTTGACAGTGCTCAAGGAATTTTAAAATTGATGTCTGTCCAGTAGGACGGACAACATTTGATGTTATTTATTCTGTGTGTTTGTGATGTGGTTTATGTCTGGAAGCAGGCAATAAAGAAAAAAAAAAAACAGAGCCATGGTAGTGCTTTAACCTGATGATGAAAAAAACCGTATACGAACGTCATGTAGTGCGGAGGACTCTCCTTGACGCATGCAATATTGCGTGGAAAAAGCTTAGAATTGCACTAGGCATAAAAAAAATGTGAAGTGCGCAACGAGTTGGTGGTTTAAAGCATCACCCATTGCAAAGCACTCAGGCACAGTTCATTTTCATCATCAGCAGCGACAGCATCAACAAAGTGTGCAAATCCCGGCCGCGGCGGCCGCATTTTCGATTGAGGCGAAAATGTTTGAGGCCCGCGTGCTTAGATTTAGGAGCGCGTTAAAAAACCCCAGGTGGTTAAAATTTCCGGAGCCCTCTACTACGGCGTCTCTCATAATCATATGGTGGTTTTGGGACGTTAAACCCCATCACTTAATAATAATAATAATAATAATAATAATAATAATATATTATTATTATTATTATTATTATTATTATTATTATTATTATTATTATTATTATTATTATATCAATAGTAATAATAATAATAATAATAATAATAATATTAACAAAGTGTGCAGCTGCGCAGGTGACATGTTGCCTTACGGACGCATGGTGGTTACTTCACCAATTCGCAAAAGAAATAATTGTGGCGTAGTGGCAGGCCGGTAGCCAGGAATTTTTTTCGGGGGGGGGGGGGGGTTGCCCACTTGCTGAAAACCTTGGCTATTTGAGAAAAACACATATTTTCATTATTTATTTTTGGTAAAAACACCTACTTCACCAAAATTTCGGGGGTGGGGAGGGGCAGGCCCCTAGCCCCCCCCCCCCACCCCACCCCCTCCCGGCTACTGACCTGCGTAGTGGGCGCTTGGCAACAGTCCTTGCATTAAGCATTCTAGGGTAGTTTGGAACAGCTTATGTCACGCGAACAGACGTTACTTTTCTTGCGACACGGTTGACAAGTCTACCGAGAAACGAAGCCAGGCTGGTGACTGAGAAGGTGATGCGCACGGGTCCCGATTACACTATCGCGTTCTACTCCTGAAGGCGAAGCTCAAGCGTCCTCCAAGTTTTTTCTTCTGTTTGCCTAGCGTTTTGCAAGGATGCGCAGCTCTGTGGCTGCTATAAAGTAAAACAATTCCAATCTTTTCTATTCAATGTTGACCATTACTGGCCCACACCCACTGCGCGCACCCACACCCTGTCACGCAAACGAAAAAAAAGACGATGGAAACGCTTCATCTCAATATGACTTACACATGCTGCCTATGCATGATTAGGTATAGAACAAAATAGAATCCGAAATTATCGCCACCTCAGTGCATCGAGTGAGTGATGCGCCGCAAAACACACTTTAGACGTTATTCAGTCAAAGGATCGCGCGCCGCGCCTACACGGCCCATACGTCATGTGACGCGTGAAAAGCATGAAAAATTCCCACGTCACAGTGACGTGAGCGCACTAAACACCGTGTACTGCAAGCGGTTAGGCCCTAACATGCCGAACAAAGCTGAAGTTTGCGAACACAGCGGACTGCGGCGGAAGAGATTATTTATGTCCACCAATCATGTTAAAGCTACCTTCGCGCAGATTTCTGCATGAATATGTTTAAGGGTAGCAATGCGCTGCATAGATGCACAAAGGCGAATGACACAGGAACACAGAACGGACAAGTACCTCGCGCGCTAACGAATTTTAAGGGCGAAGCACCTTAGGGTCTCGGCTTCTCATGTCGTCGGCACGGTCCACAAAAGTTGGGTATAATCCCACTACTCGCCACCGGTCCGTACTATGCGTATTACGCGTCAAAGTTTCGTCGTTACTGTCTAAAACATTACGTTTGGCTTAGCAGCGATTTCAGAATCCCCGACGAAATTTACCAGGGCGCTCAAGTTTCTTATCTAAAACCAGAGACACAAACGTGGATCTCTACGGTAAAGTCATCTATTTGAAACACCCCTTCTTGAAACGTAACTGCAAAGTGATGGTGCTTTTCCACTAAAAATGAAGAAGCAACAGTTAGCCCAACAAATAGCTGATGACGTTAGTGGAGCTGAAACACCCTTCCCTACATGCCCGGTTTCAGGCTTGGCACCACTAGTGCCTCATCAAAGAAATATATCTCAAACAAATGTGGCGAATAACCTCGGTCAGGCCCTTCTTACTCCCGTTGCCCCTTAGCAGCGATTTTGCTGTGGGAAACACCGGCAGACACTGCATGCTTCGCCCCTCCCCAGGTTTCACGTTAGTGAGGCTGAAACACCCCTCCCTACATGCTTCGCCCCTCCCCAGTTTTCCTTGATATGGCTTTTTTGTTAGTGCGAAAGATCCTTGTCCATTGTGTTCTTGTGTCATTTGTCACTGTGCATCTATGCAGCGCATTGTCACCCTTAAGTGTGCCATACGAACTAGCCGCAGTGGAAGTATTCTTGAATATATTTACGATAAACGGCAGCGCACACCGGGTTAAGACATACACAAAACACGAAAAAATGACGACACTAGCGCTGAAATTCAACTGATCTTTATTGACCACCACAGTTGATTAAATAGCATCTTTTTGCGCATGCGTGTAGCATCTGGCAGAGCAAGTTCAATCTAATAATATGTGGGGTTTAACGTCCCAAAACCAAGATATGATTATGAGAGACGCCGTAGTGGAGGACTCCGGAAATTTCTACCACCTGGGGTTCTTTAACGTGCACCTAAATCTAAGTACACGGGCCTCAGACATTTTCGCCTCCGCCGAAAATGCAGCCGCCGCGGCCGGGATTCGATCCCGCGACCTTCGGGTCAGCAGCCGAGCGCCATAACCACTAGACCACCGTGGCGGGGCGCAAGTTCAATCTGTCTTAACCCGGTGTGTGCTGCCGTTTATCGTGAATATGACCAACCAAATAGCCCACAAGTACATTTTAAGCATGAATATATTTGTTGCATATAATAAATATTTCACGTAGCAATACAGCACAGTCGAATCTTTTCGGCAGGAATCACTCTGCCAACTTTTCGCCGAATATCCGTAACGTTTACGCTCCCTTGCAGGCCACTGCGACCGTCATTGAATAACAACAAGATAAGCAAGGAGAAGCGGACCAGTCAGATAAGCAGGCGATTACTGGCAGGCAGCGTCGCTTACCGACTCAGCTTTCGTCGTCTTTTCTGACTTATTAGGCCGCCTCTATATAAAGTTATAGTATTATCTTTTCGCGTTTTAGAAAGATGATTTCGTAACCCAGAGCGGATAATTTTGCGTTTTAGAATCTTTTTCCGTCAGGATTCCACTGAAAAAATACAGTCCACGCGTTTGTTTTCATATGTGTATGCGCTATGACGGCTGAACACGATTTAATGAAAGGGCGTTCAAAATTAAAAAAAAAAAATCGAAGGCTCGTGGCCGTTCATGTGGCCGGTCGCCGAGTAGTGCAGAACCGGTTACAGATAGCCAGCGACGAGAACCGGTTCGAGCCTACAAGACACCGGCGGGTCAGCAGATTACTCGCCGAAGCCCTGACGCAGCGTGCACTGCCTTCGGCGTGCATGTCCGCGAAGTAAGGGTACCTGCGGACATGATGAGCATGCACATTTGAATATGGAACCAAATCGCACACACGAAAACAAGCTAACACTTCTTTCGTTGTCCTTATTGCAATCTAAAAGCACGAAGAGATTTAGTCACCTTACAATTGTGACTATATCTGCTATTCAGGTTATAGTAAGAAAGAAGTATAAAAAAGTCAGTTTCGCCGCAAGGGCGAAGCAATGAATGCGATAGCAACAAATTGGAATGTTATACGAAGTAAAGCTAGCAGCTAACTGCTTTATGATCCGATCTGGCGCAGCTCTACGAAAAGCCGGCATAGGGTAGCACGGCTGCTCGAGCGAGCGAAGCGACCTTCGTGCTGTCTATCGCTTCAACGTAACGTAAACGGTGAGAGCACAGCACATACTAAGGTATGAGCTGTCTGTTGATCTACGTCGAGGAAGCGAGCGCGCCCGTTTGATCATAGTTCGCAGTTGCTGCCGGAGCGACGCAACCCCCTGTACCCACCCCCGCCCCCCTTCCCGCTCCGGCATCCCTCCATGCGCCGACGCGCGACGGAGACGGCCGACGCGTTTCATCTCTGCTTGAGCTGCGACCGGTGGCAGCCTTCGCGCGCTTTGACTGACACATAGAACATACGACGCGCGGGGTGATGTTATCGACTTGGAATTGATACGGAACATGACGGCGACGGTGACGGCGAAAATTCGCCTCGAACGTACATATAATTGCTATCGCAATAATGAAAAAAGTCAGTTTCATCGCAAAGGCGAAGCAATGAATGCGATAGCAACAAATTGTCGTGTTACACGAAGTAAGGCTGGCAGCTAACTGTTTTGTATCCGATCTCGCGTAACTACAAAACGCTGGTGTAACAGAGTACGGCCGCTGCAGAGAGCGATGCTCTCCGCATACTTCGTGTTGAGAGCGCAGCACGTAGAAGGGCATACGAGCCACCCGCTGTGATGGCTTTCGAGATAGCGCGTGCGCCAGCGATCGCGACCGCGCCCTTAGATTCAAAGTTCAAAGTTGCCCCTCGCGCGACACTCCCCCCTCCCCCTCGCGTCTTTTTTCGTGCTCGTTAAAAATGGGTGGGGCGTTTCCTGTCTGCTTCGACGGCAGGCCTCTCGAGCGGGGTGATGTTATCGCATGCACCCTTCGAGCGACGGAAATTGGACGGCTCGTTTGATCTCTGCTTCGGCCGCTTTCGTCGCCCCCGCTCGCGCGCTTTTAACCGCGGTAGAACATACGATGCGCCGGGGGATTTTATCGATTTGGACTTTATACCGGAAGGACATGACGGTGACGGCAAACCCGTCGAGACTGTCCTTATAATTGCTATCGCAATAAAAGAACAATCACACGTTCAGGAAACCTCTTATTGGGTGAGAATGGTTCTAGCGGCCGATTCCGCCTATACCTACCTCAGCTGCCTCGGGCTGCATGTGGCTGCGATGGGGGCCTCGCAGCGACGACGCCGCACGGCCGCGCTGGTGTTGTCGTACTTCACTTTCCAGCCGGGCATGCACTCAAGCTTGCACTGCTCGACCGAGTGGAACACGCGGCTCTGCTCCGATGGGCAATTGCCCAGCGGGAAGTTCCAGCGGAGGCAGCGGATGCCGTCGAAGAACCACCAGGTCTCCACCACGTCTTCCCTGCGCACAGAGGTATATGTATACGGGACTAATGTATCTTCTTGCGCAACTTGTTGCGTTACAAATGTCACCGTGCGGGAATTAATGTTGGACCTCCTTGTTGGCCATCAGCTCCCGCTTTTGGTTTAGCGAGCCTTGTACAGTTATAACCGTACTTCGTTAGGCTTGCCTTAAAAGGCCATTAACAAACCCTGCGCTCCTAAATTCGAGATGGAGACAACAGCGCAGGAGTACGATGTGAACATGCGATGTACACTCGTCCTTTATGAAAGGGAACACCCGAGCACGTGGCCTGCGCTCTGCGGTGACTGCCTACAGCACCATCAACCGACAGCCAGAGAAAGCACGTCCGCTTTTGGCGTCATCTATTGGCAAACAAGATAACGAGCCATGACAGGTAGACAAGCGCTGCTAGATTACACTCCCGCTCCAGTATCGCAACGGGTGATACCGCCAAAGCGGACGTGCTTTCATTAGCTGTCGGTCGATGGTGCTGTAGGCAGCCTCCGCAGGGCGCAGGCCACGCGCTCGCGTGCTCCCTTTCATAAAGGACGACAGTGTACACATGATACCAACTGCTGCAGTTGCAGTAATCATGAAGACTGCTTACACAAATGTATAGTACGCGCAAGATGCATCAGTTTAGAGGAGAACAACGGGACAAGTGGTGCCAACCTGTCACACCCGGTGAAGAGGGACCTCTCGAAGCAGCGGTCCGGCTTGCGGTCACCGTGCACGCAGCTGGCGAAGCAGGACTCGAGGTTGGTGAACCGGTTGGCGCCTCGGTTGCACACGTGCACGCTGTCGCTCGCGGTGGCCACGCAGCCGTGCGCCGAGGGCTTGTGGTACCACTCCTGGCGGATGCTGTCGCAGTACGTGTAGAAGTAGTGGCCGCACTCGCGCTGCCACTGCAACCCCGGAGCACATACAGTCACCGCGAAACACGCTGAAGTGCTTTCATACCGAAGTGCTCGGGACCTTCAATATGCTTCGTTGTACAGTCTCAACGGAAAAAGATTAGCACAAGTGACCGGCGGCCGGAGCCGCAAAATTGTGACACGCGGCGCCGTTGCTCACGAGCACGCCGATAGCGGGATTGCCAAGTACACTGTCGTCCTTTATGAAAGGGAACATGCCAGCGCACGGCCTGCGCGCTGCGGCAGCTAGCGTACAGCACCATCAACCGAGAGCTGAAGAAAGCACGTCCGCTTTTGGCGGCATCGCCCGCTGCGCGACCGAAGTGGGAGCGTAATCTCGCAGCGCTTGTCCACCGGCCATGACTCGTTATTTTGTTGCCAGTAGATGACGCCAAAAGCGGGTGCGCTTTCTTTCGCTGTCGGTTGATGGCACTGTAGGCAGCCGCAGCAGAGCTCAGGCCGCGCGCTCGCGTGTCCCCTTTCATAAAGGACGACAGTGTACATTCCATTTTCCAAAGCAGGGGTGGCCGGCGGTCCAGCGGAAAGCAGCCCAATCTTGCTGCCAGCCCATCCGAAAGCCCGTATCTAAAGATGCGCTTGTTCATTGCTTATCGGCAGATGTGGCTATGCACATAATTTTTTAGATGCGAAGCAGCTTTTGCTCGGGGCTGTGTCCGGCGGTGGTGGTGGCGTCCGCGATCCACTGCGCATGCGCCTACTCTCTCTCCCACTCTCCTCCTTTACGCAAGTGTTCGGTCGCCTTCTCTCTATCCTCTCCTCCCCCGCGCTGCAGCCGCGGCGCAGCTCCCACGTGATGCAGCCGCGCCGCAGCCATATATACAGCCTGTAACCCATTGTCTCCTCTCCCTCCACCCTTTCATGTGTATATAAGCGCGTGCGCTCGGTCGGCTTCCATCATTCTCGCTTCGCTCCCGTTCAGATGAGTTGTAACGTCAACGTCGGCGCCACTCATTCCCTCGGCGCTAACGGAAAGCAACGCACAAATACAAGGTAATGGTAACACAAACACTAAATACAGACCTCACACACTACGGAAACGCCGAGTGAACGTAACGGAAACTTGGTGTGCGCCCCCAATGCTGCTTCACATCCCCTCATGGTTCCCTTTAGCGAGAGATGGTGTAATTTTTTTTTTCGCTGGAGCTGCGGCAACAGCGATAAAGATTGCGAGCAGCAATCTTTATCGCTGTTGCCCCGAAAAAGCTGCTGGAGTGCTTCCCGCCGGCCACCCCTGCTTTGAAAAATGGAATGTGCTTGGCACTCACGATATCGGCGTGCTCGGGAAAAACAACGCCATGTGTCGCAATCTTGCCGCTCCGACCACCGATCACTTGTGCCAGTCTTTTTCCGTTGAGGCTGTACGTATAGCTTCATTGTAGGGGACGTATAGATGGTAACGTTGGCACTGGAGCGCTGGAGCGTTCATTAATACACTCAGACCATTTCGTTGTAGCGTCGTTCGACGGCACACATCGCACAGGAGTCAGCGTATATACAGTATAATGATAATATGTATATACGGTATATTGCTAACACGGGCAGACTAGAAGTATTATGTACGCCGGTTTGAAAACATATGCCACTAATTCTTAAGTAGAATTTTTGAAAAACCCTCGTATACACTGCAAAAGGTTCCCATAAGCTGCAGTATTTGTAAAGAACACCGCAAGGACGAAGTGGACGAAGTAGACCCGCAGCTCACGCAGTTTTCTATTTCTTGGACCTGACAAGACCTTGAAACGTAGGCATTTAAGGCTTTCGCCTAAAAATGCGGCATAGCAGCTATTCGCTGACTGCACGAAATAGTTTCCCACAATTCGTGCATGGGACCTGCCGGAATTTCTTTTGTCAGCCGTCGCTCATTAATATCCGCAAACATTTAGAAACGCGATGCTTTATTCCGATTTAATTTATATTTATACTCTTTTGTACGCCACCATGGTGGTTCATTTTAGTAACTCAATGGTTCACGGTGCGCGGCTGCTGACCCGAAAGACGAAGGTTCGATCCTGCAGCCACGACGGTCGCATTCCAGTGGAGGCGAAATGCAAGAGACCTGCGTATACACTGTGCGATGTCAGTGCGCGTTAAAGAACCCAAGGTGGTCGAAATTACCCGGATCCCTCGTCTACGATGTCTCTCACAGCCTGAGTCGCTTTGCGACGTTAAATCCCTAAAACAACCCTTTCTTTCGTTTACATCGCCTTATCAGAACTGCCTGGATCCGCACAGGACACACCCATTTTCCCTGGACTGTGGCCACAACTAATTACTGCAACCGACAGCTGCTTACCAACATGCGCATTGGAAGGTGGCCCTCGGTTGACTCAACATCAGCTTCATTTTTTTCCCTCAGGCCCGGTAACGCTGCCGTAACGGTTGGAATTCTCGCAGCGGACGGCGCTGACCGAGTGCCAGCCACTGTGGAAGTCCCACTGCGCGAATGGAAAGGAAACATAATGATCTCCTTTGAACATAGTCAAATAGCCTACTCCGTGAACATGTGAGAATGTCAAACAAGTATACTAGCAACACATCCTTATGAAGCCACTGAATAATTGTAAGTCACCATGCTCGCTCGATGGGATGCGTTGTTTATCGCCTCCGTGCTACGGTTTTAGGGACCAATAGGTTACCCAATGGTGGCACAGATGTTGAGTTTATCCCCTCCCTCCTTATTTGCAGGAACTAAAATGTACATGTGCAAAACATTTGCTTTACCGTACTTTTAGTTGAACTGCCTTTTTTCGTCTCCTCTATAGTGTGACATTTTCCCAATAGACTCGTAATTATTTTCACCGTTTTCATGTATGCTTCCCACTTCTCTGCCGTACTTGTGCCTTATGCTTTCCTATATATAGCTTTGTGTATCGCATTTCCTTAGCTTTTTTTTTTCTTGCATATGCTTGAAATCAATACCCCTGTATGCTACGTTACGGATCGCAAACGCACTCACACGTTGATATGCGTTTTTCGTCTGCCATTTTGTTTTTGTCCGGATTTGAACAAAGCTGAACTGAAGTGAATCGATTATACTATCACAGTGTTGCTCTTGCTTGACGACGTATTCCCGACCGACAATCCCAGCCGTTGTGATGTCAGCGCTGTGCACCTTCAAGCCGAAAATGCTATGCCGATGCATTGCACGGGATACTGACTGAATCTGGCTTCCCGCTCCGTTCTCGTCGAAACCGTCGGCGGCCGCGGGACCAACCGGGACCTGTGGCGCAGCCGCGCTGAAGTGCGCATCGACCAGCTGCATCTCTTCGGAGGACGTGGTGGGCGACCTGGCGTCGCGCACCTCGACCGCCGCGCCACCAGTCCAGTCGATGATGCCGCCCGCCGTGGCGGCCACGACGAGCAGCGCGGCGACCAGGACGCCGATGAGGAAGTTTCGCAGCCAGGAGAGCAGCCCGCCCGCTTCTTCGTCGGCGCGCCCCTCGGTGCCCGCCCTCACCGACGCCACGAGCGGAACCGCGTCCGCGTACGCCGCGAACCTTGGCTAAAAGAGACAGGCAAGCAAGATTGGAATGATTTGAAAATTTACCATAAACGCATGGCAGCAGAATACGTTTTCTCCGTAGCCATCTAACAATCCCTCAAGGGCTAGCCAGAATTTTATATCGGAAAGGGAGGGTATGGTTTTCGGTCCCATAGTATATGTGAATGCGTTATGTGTTCGTACACAAACATTTGTGTGTGCGTGTCTACACAGTGTATACCTCACCGTCACAAAAATAAAGCCAGTCCCACCCCGCTCGCGGTGCTCGAGGCCAACGTTCTCCCTCGCTCGCTTTCCTTTGATCCCAGAGCGTACATTGCGTGATGGTAACTTGAGCTTTAGTTGCTGCACTGGCGAAGACAGGTCCACTTGTCGAAAGATCCGATTGCAGTGACATTCCCTGTCCAACGATTTTTGACCACTTCAAGGTTCCATATATCTTCCCCTGAACTGTCTTGTTTAGATTGCACTTCATGCGGGACAGCACGAGGACCGCGAAGGTTTCGCTTGAGGCATGCTGGTATTCTTCGTAACCCGCCATGACTTGCATGAACAACGCGACCAATGGAACTAAAAAGAGTTCCGATGTGTCAACTAAGTGCGATAACGTTTTGGAATATCATATATTGCGTACAGAAGAAGCAAGATAAGGACTGAGCATGAAGACACACGTAAGGTCTGTGTGTTCATGTTTCCTTCTGTGTCCTCATGTTGTTTGCGCTATTGATATGCCAGGAAACAGAGCTGGGTAACAAATTTAAGTATTTTCCGTACCCATAGGTAACTGGGATGCAGCAGTCAATCCACTATATGTCATTCACTGTCGCTATTTCAAAGTTGAAGAATCTCGCACTCATATGCCCATCGACAAATGGGTGCAAGATTGCATCGTGCACACTACACAGGCCCTTCCAATAGATACGCACGACGTCGTCAAGCCTAGAGATTCCATCATACTCTAAAGTTGACTACCTACATCAAAAGGCTATCATCATCATCACCATTATCATCATTATCACTCTCAGCCTGTTTTAGCCTCTCCCATGATTTCCACGAAGGCCTCTCCCAGTGATTTCCAGTTTACCCGATCCTGTGCGGGCTGATTACATTTTATCCCTGCGAACTTCTTAATTTCGTCACTCCATCGAACTCTCGGCCTTCTTCGACTGCGTTTCCCATCACTTGGTAACCACTCTGTTGTATCTTACCGTTTTTCTGTTCTACGCATTACGTGGCCAGCCCAGGTCCATTCCTTTCGCTTGATGTCAGCTATACTCGGGGACAACTTTCTGTGGCAATGAAGGGAAAGCTACGGGGGCGTCTGCACATGTACTAGCTAAAGTAGTCCGGTTTGGCGCGCGTCTCGTAACGCCGTGGAAAGTGGTGGCTAGCGTTGCATTTCGACGCAAACGCTGGTTAGCGTCTAAGGTACGGGTAAAAGGCGCGATTTTTTCAAGCATGCAAAAACGCAAAGTGACAACGTATAAAGTAAAAGAAATACAAATATCTCGCTTGTGTGCGCTGCGTTCGTTCTCAAAAAGCTACGCGTAGAAAATGAAGGAGTATTTTATATATCTCCCGCAGAAAATACGGACGCAATGGTGGGACTACATTCATTAGCGGTAGGATACGTGCATTGTGGCTCTGTAGCTTTCCCTTCATTGCCACAGAAAGTTGTGGGTATTTGCAACTCCTGTTTGTTCTCTGACCCATTCTTGCCGTCCTCCGATATCATTTTACGCTCCATTGCACGCTGCGTGGTACTCAACATTTTCTGTATAGTTGCTTTGTTATCCTGTTTCAGCCTCATATGTTAGAACTGGCATTATGCGGTGACTGTATACTTTTCGCTTTAATGACAGTGGCACATTTCCTGACATTATTTGGGAGTGCCTACCGAATGAGCTCCAGTCCATTCTTATTTTTCGGAGAATTTCCTTTTCGTGATTAGGCTCTCCTGTTAGCAGTTGTCCTAGGTATATTCTTGTATACACCCCAATGTACGGTTTCCAATCATGAACGCTTTATATTTCGCTCGGCTATTCAGCATTCTCTTTGTCATCATCATATTCATTTTAGGCGCACTTTAATACTTTCTCGGCTCCCAATCTCTTTTTTTTTCTTTTTTGCAATTCATTGCTATCGTTACTGAAGAGTACTATGTCACCTGCAAATCGTAGGTTGTTGAGGCATTCTCCGCCAACCTTGATTCCTGCTTCTTTCCAGTTTAGCTGTTTAAATACTTCTGTAAGCGTGGAGTGGACATTGGATATTGTATCTCCTTGTGTGACTCCTTTATTTATCGTAATTTTATCACTTTTTTTTTTTTGAAAAGTAAGGCAGCTGTGGAGTCTGTAGATGTCGGCTAAGGTATCGACATAAGTTTTAGCTACTCCTTGTCGACTTAGAGCTTTTAAGATTGCAGTTATCTCTACCGAGTCGAATGCCTTTCCGTAGCCTATGAAGGCTATGAAAGAAAATGGGTGGCGAAAAATATGCGTAGCAACGTACGAAGCTGCGCCGGCCCAAGAAAGGATTGGGAGGCACGGCGGGCTCCTCAGCGAAGAACTCCGCGAGACCCGGAGACCTGGCAGCCCGTGCATTGAGCGGGGCCATGGACGAAACGACTAGGGACGAGCCGGCAGTCGACGAACCGGTCTCCCAGCAGTTGCAAACGCCGGAAGCTTCGCAGGAAGCTCCCGCTCTCGCCGTCGATGTCAGTTCGGTTCCTCCTTTCGAGCTGACGTTGAGAAAGCAGACGCGACGTTCCCTCTCGTCTTCGCTGTGGTACGACTGGGAGTCCATCGTTGCCGAGCGTTCGTCTTCTCTTCTTCTATCTGTTGCACCCGGAAGCCCACCAGCACCACGAGTGAGCGACGGTGCACCAGCTCGTGCAAATGGCACGCTCCTGACGACGGTGATGATTACTGTAACCATGGCGAATACCCACTAGGAAAAAATTACACATCATCTCCCTCTACGGGCAACCATGGTGGGATGCGAAAGCATCGCGGTGGGTGCACATCGAGTTTCCGTTTCTCTTATGTGACTTATGAGACGGTGGTTGTCGAGGCGTTTGAATTACCGCTTGCCGACGCTGACGTTTAAGTTCGGCTTCCTGAGCCTTCCTCTGCACCGCGGCGGTGGCGCTGCCGCTGCAACTAGCGCCGACGTTGACGTCGTTCATGGCGTGTCGCACACCATTGCACGGAGAGAGAATGACGGTAGCACAGCGAACGCGCGCTTTCGCAGCTTCGATATTCGCTTGCTGGCGTTGCCGTTTACGTTCAGCTTCGCGAGCGTCCATAGCGCCGTTGCGAAGGAGAGTGCAACGGGAGCGAGCGCACAGCCAATGCCACGCTGGCACAGCTGTGGCGGAGAGAGAGAAACGGGAGAGGAGAAACGAAGCGGAGGCAGCGGTCACGCCACTTCCTCCCACCTCCGCGCGCTCACGCGATGAGAGGGGGAGAGTTGGCGCATGCGCAGTATGGGTGCGGGCTCCGCAGAGCGGACACTGCCCCGAGCATAAGATACTTTCCCATCTAAAAATTTCAATTGACCCTATAATGTTTGACTTAATGCTTTGTGTGGCGTAGCACGGAGTGCGGATATGAGGTTCACATTTTTGTCTTTTTTTGCGAACATTGATTAAAGGGGCGCGGTCGCGTGCGCTAACTCTACAGATCAGAAGAGGCCAAGGAGGTTTAAAAAAATTACACTATCTCCCTCTAAAGGGAACCATGTGTGGATGCGAAGCAGCGGGGAGATGGTTCGCTTGAGCGGGAGATGGTGTAATTTTTTTAGGAGCTGGCTTGCCAGGTCCTTAAGCTGGGGCGAAGTCCCGCGCCGTAAGGTGTATCCAGCCATTCAAAGCGTCGTGGAACGCGAAGAGGAACGCTACGCGCGTCGTGTCTTCCCTCTAGCCTGGCCGTTAATTCTCACTGGGGGAACAGAGAACGCGGTCGACAGGCGCGCGAGAGGGGAGTGGAGAGGCGGAGGGGGAGAGGGGGAGGAGAGGTGTGTGGAGAGGGTCTGCGCATGCCATTTAAACCTCCTTGGCGCATGCGTAGTAAGGGTGGTCGGGACGCACACCACCGGATTGAACTTAGCCATAAGATGCTTCGCATCTAAAATTATGGAGTGGAAGCTCTCGCAACGCCTTGCCAGCGAAAGTGAAGCCAGCTTTTGCCCACCAAAGAGCTCGGAAACATGCTCTGTCCTGCTGAAAAGAGGAAACACCTCTTTTCTGGTTGTGCCTACTTAGAGATCAAATGGCTTTGATCTGTGAATGCAAACACAGTAGTGTTACGGCGATCTTTTATTTTATAATTAACGTAGTACTACGTTAATTATAAAATAAAAGATCGCCGTTGCCGACAAAAGTAACCCGTCGAGAGGAGTATTGTCGATTGATCTCCAATAAAATTTGTCATGACTTAGAGGCTTATTTATGAAAACTAGTAGCCCAGCTGATTGGGACGCTGTTAAAACGCAGTGTCGTCTACACTGTTCAGTTCAGTGCCGTTCGCTGCGTCGTCGCGTTTCTGAGGAGCTGGCCGATACTGCAACGAAGTTGCGCATCGCCCTGTGGGCCGAAATGCCGTCTCCCCTGATGCGAGCTTGGCAGCGTGAGTTACGTGAACGCTTCCAGCGCTTGATTGCTGCCTCGTCTCTGGCGGCGGCAGCATGGCGCTGTAGGCGTAACCCCTGTGCACATCCTGAGGTACTACGCTATGCGAAGCATTCGTTTTTCGGGCAGTCACAGCCCTCTCCCTCTATGACCACACATATACCACCTGCGCAGCCGCTTCCTACGCGTGATCGGTCTCTTTTCTTGGCGCATTTGGAAGCGATGTCATGTTCGGTAATGCAGACAAACTGTGACATATTACCGCCCATGCTTAGAGGGTTACCCCGTGTTTCTCAAGAAGCCGCTGATTCTCTGCATGCCCCTCCATCACCCGAAGAGGTAAAGGCCGCACTGCAGTCCATGAAACGTGGAACGGCCCCCGGGCCAGACGGTTTATCGGTTGGGTTTTACTTGACATTTTGGAATGAGATCGGTGCTGCCTTTACCGCGGTTATTCGGCGGTGTTTTGATGATGGCGTATTTCCATCCACTTTTCGAGATGGCCGCATTATACTTCCCAAAAGGTGACGCTTCCTATTCCTTGGAGGCCTATCACGCTCCTTAATGTCGATTATAAGATATTCGCGACGGTGATCGTTTAGCGTTTGAGGGCTCTCTTAAACACCTTGGTGGGTAATCACCAAGCTTCATCAGTGCCTGGACGAGAAATACACAGCTTGTCCTTTACCACCCATGATGTCATAGCCTATACGCTGTCGCGGTCAGCGCGTGGTCTGCTTGTGTCTTTGGACCAGGATAAAGCATTTGACTGACTGGAGCACGCGTATATCTTCGATGTGCTCACAGCCTTCGATCGGCTTTCCTCATTCATTTGTGGAATTAATTAAGAATACCTACACTGATATAAAAAGCACACTGGAACGTTCTGGATGGTTGGGAAAGTGCTACCTTTCCCATTACGCGTGGGGTCCGTCAGGGATGTCCATTGTCCCCTGTGCTATTTATCCTCAGCATTGAGCCATTTTTGTGTGCTTTAGACGCGGATTCGCTCGTACGGGGTCTTGCGCTTCCTGGCAGCAATGTTGTGAAAGACACAGCTTTTGCTGACGACATAACCCTGTACCTTTCTGATGAAGATAGTCTTTCATACAGCCTGCGTTTATTCTTCGAATACGGTGACATTTCAAGTGCAGCACTGAACTTCTCCAAGTCCCGGTATTTGTTCATTGGCTCTCCGAACTCCAGACTTAGCTCTGTTTCCCCTATTCAACCGGTGACGTCCCTTCGTATTTTAGGTATATATTATACGCCCACTATCAACGTTAGTAGACTAGTAACGTTGCCCGCTATGGCATTTGTGACTCCGTTTGGTTAACCGCTCTCGAAGAAGACAAAAAATTCAGGACGCACGGGATTTGGACTTTCCGCTTCTCGAGCGGAGTCACCTTGCGCAGACTGTATTTTGCGGTCGTACTTGGTACCTTTGTCACGTGGTGCAACCGCCTTCACGTATTGTGCGATCGCTGCAGTCAGCTTTGTGTTCCTTTTTTTTTTGGGGGGGGGGGGGTCAAGTGGCACTGAGTTGGTCTCTCGTGCAGCACTAGGACAGCAGCGTTCTCAGGGAGACTTTGCTTTTCCTTCGGTGTCTACACGCTGCCGGCTGCTGGCACTGCGCTTCCTGTTGTGCCTTGTACAATTGGAAGAATCCCCCGCGCGTACTCTTGTGTATTACTTTCTGGGCACTCACCTCGACATTTGATGCCTAATATGCATCTTAACAGGGGCCCTCAGTCAATAACACTCCCTGCATTTTATGCAACAGCTGTTGCATTTTTTCGCCATGTCCAGTTGACCTGTCCTGGGGTAGATGTGCAAAACAATCCTATTATTATCGCAACAGCTGCTTTGTTGCTCCCGTTAGTTCCTCCGGCTCGCCGTGCTCGCTGTAGTCGTGAGTCTTGGAGCGCGCTAACGGCATCTTTTCTGCCTGGCCACCTCCGGGACTTCATGTGGCGCCTGGGGTGGGGTGTGCTCCCCACTCTCGACCGCCTCGAGCGGTGGAGAATGGTCCAGTCAGCAACATGCCTGAAGTGCTCTCTTCAGGAAACAAATCAGCATGTTCTGAAGCAATGTGTTATTGCTCGTATTTTCTGGAGGGCCGTGCACGCTGGATTTCGCGGGCTCGGAGTAAATCGCTTCGTTTCTTCTGGGCGTTGTTCTCGAGGCCGCTTCGCCTGCCTTCTGTCGCCTGTGCTTTCTCTCTTTGGCGCAACCGCTGCGAGGCGGTTGCAGCAGGTCGTCGCCGTCGCGCTCTCTTCCCGATCCTAGAGCGACTGTGCTTGGAGCTTCTGTCTGTTCTGTCGGAGGAGCTCTTCTTCCTCGGTGAGGAGGAATTCCTCCGGCAGTGGTCTTGCCCAATTTGTGTTGGTCTGTGACAGACGCGTGAAGCTTGTCTTTCGGCCTGCCTGGTTTTGGTAGGCTGATGTCTCGTTTGGTGCCGGCAGAAATGCCATGTAAATACGCAAACTGTACATATTCACGTTTTATTTGTGCCTTTTGTTTGCCATGTAGTGTAAACACCTATATCAATCTTTTTGGGACAAATTTGTGTGTGTGTCTGTGAAATATCGCTCGTACGTGTTGCCTCCTCATTTCATGTTTTGTTTCCATGTAACTGAAGTTTGTTTAATTGTCATTCTCGTAAATGTAATGTTACGTTGAATTGTCATTGATGTTAACCGTCCGTGACAATAAATTTTTCTAAACATACAGCCAAACGCCGATGGTTTATCGTGCCCCTAAGATTAGGGTGGCTAGAATACTACGATGGATGGCGGGCGCAGCCGCCATCTTTTGGTGGGCACGGCCGCACGGCTTCACTTTTGCGCAATTATCGCCCCAGCAATTTTTTAAACACGAAAGTGTTTTATGCTGGGGTTCACCAAGATTTTCATGACGTATTTCCGTCACTGAAATACGTCACCAAAATAAACGCCATCAAATGGCAAAGCAAAAAACTATAAGAAAAAGTTCCGTTGACAGGAGTCGAACCCATGACCTCTCGGTCCGCGACGATGGCTGGCGGGTGTTTAGCCCAGTGAGCTACCGCCAACCTTCTCCTTTCTTTATTGATTGACCTACCACCAAACACATAACGGAGGCTACATGAACGCGCCTTTTACAATTCACACTTTCCTTTCGCACTGCTCTTGCATGGAGGATGGATGGATGGATGCTATGAGCGTCCCCTTTATAACGGGGTGGTGACACGTGTGCCACCAGGCTCGAAAAAAAAAAAAAAGCCCGCGCCGTTGCTGCGACCGTCCCATTCGGCGCGTTTCCAATAGAAGTGTAATTTCGTTTAACACACCGCCAGGTGGTGGCTTTAACCCAAACCTCGCTCATGGCATCCACCCATATCGAAAAAAAATACGGCAGGTCCCACGCACTGTGGGAATCGATGTAATGCGAAGCAGCCGGCAGAGAGCTGCTGCATCGCCTTGTTTGTCTTGGAGACAAGTGAAGTCAATCACGCCATGACATCTAGTTCACTATATATCGCATGTTTCACATGCATGCATGCATGTACAATCCGGTATATGCCATGCTAATGAAACGTAATTCTGGAATATGCAATGCATGACCTGTCATTTATGTTCATGACGCATTAGTGTCATGCCATACCAATTTTGGTATATATCCAGTTAACAAAACGGCCGGAAGCGCACCATGACAGTGTCATGTGAGTCATGTCGTACATGACATGCATGTCATGATATTCATGTTACCACCTCTCATTTATGTTCACCATACAGTCTCGTCGCGCAATACCAATTTTGGTGTATATCAAGCGAGCGAAATGGCTGCGAGGGCGCCATGAGCGTGGCATGTAAATTATGTCGTACACGACTCGCCTGTCATGATTTTCAAGTTTCCACCTCTCATTTACGTTCATCATACAGTCGCGTCGCGCAATACCAATTTTGGTGTATATCAAGCGAGCGAAATGGCCGATGAGGGCACCATGAGCGTAGCATGTAAATCATGTCGTACATGACTTGCATGTCACGATTTTCACGTTATCACTGTGTCAGTTATGTTCGTCATACAGTCTCGTGCGTAATACTAATTTTGGTGTATATCAAGCGAGCGAAATGGCCGCGAGGGCACCATGAGCGTAGCAAGTAAATCATGTCGTACATGACTTGCATGTCACGATTTTCACGTTACCACGTTTGTCATGTGTCGCGCAATATGTTCAACAGTCATACAGAAATGTCTCATCATACCAGTTTTGCTATGTATCCATTCATTTAAACGGCCACGAGCGCCCCGAGACCATATAATCTAAATTATGCTGTACATGACATGCTTGTCACGATTTGCACATTAGGACCTGTCACTTGTGTTTGTCATACACTGTTGTCACGCCATACCAATTTTGGTATATATAAAATTAATGAAACGGCCGCAAGAGCCCAAGACCGTGGCATGTAAATCATGCTGTTCATGACATGCATATCATGATTTTCATGTTATGACCTGGCATTTATGTTCGTAATACGGTCATGTTATGTCATACCAATTTTGGTATACATCCCATTAACGAAACGGCCAGGAGAGCTCAAAGTCGTAGGCGGCTAGAGAGATAGATAGACAGATAGATAGATACGCTCAAAGTCGCAGAAGTTCGCTAAGAAATGCTTTGCATTTAATAGCTTTCCGACGCTCGCCTGGCTGTCGCACCGCGTTCCAGGTAAGACACGACGCGCATAGCATTTCTCTTCGTGTTTCACGATGCTTTGGAGGAGTGCATATCGAGTATCAGTGTTTATTATGTGCTTGTTGATGCCATATTTGCGCGGGATTCACCCCCCCCCCATATGCGGTATTCACATATATGTTAAGAACTTCAGCTACCGCAAGGGTTAAATCATGATAATGGGCGTTAGTTGTCGGTACGGAGATGTGCCACTAGGCATCAACGTGAGTGCGTCCACATCAGGCGGTGCTACATCTGCGAAACAACAATAGACATTATACAAGCTCTGATATACCAATGCACTAAAGCAATCAACTACTTCTGTGACGACACGTTTAACTTTCGTGTTGTACCGACTCCTATGACAGAGGGATCAACCTTTGTTTCTTTAACCTCCTTGGTAAAGGCTTATATCCTTGTATGTGATATGCCCTCACTTCTTACTTCGTTTTGAAGCGGCACACAGGACGAAAACCGCTTCGCTCCCTGGAGCGGCCGTATTACCTTATGCCAATATTTTGTAGAGTTACGCCAGATCGGATCTATATAATGGAGTTAACTGTAGCCTGCTAGACTTCGTATAGCATTCCACTTTGTTGATATCATATTCATTGCTTCGTCCTTGTGGCGCAACTGTCTTTTTTCATGGTACCTGTTTTCTTTAGTGCAAAAGAAAGCTTACCAGTCACAGTGTCTAATAATGTAGTAGTAACGAGGAAAACACCGTGAAATCAGTGAAGTAAAATGTTAGGCGAGTTGGTGTTGGTTCATGATAAACAGAAGGGCACGATATCCATCTTTTTCTTTGTGTGCCGTAATATCGCGGCCTTCTGTTTATCACACCGTGAAAGATTTTTTTTACAGCATTTTTCGATCTGCAGTGCTGACGAAGTTGTACACGCAGCACATTCTGCAATCAGTGGTAGGAGAACGCCATAGCGGTTCGTGTTCGTGCACTGCGGACTCTGCGCATGCATGTACGCCGCGCACATATGTCGCCAGGTGACGTGACGCGACGATCTTCCAGCAGAGCTGTTATGGACGAGGTTTGATGTGTGTTGTAGATAGAAATTGTCATCATCATTGACCGGCACGCGCTCAATCACCGCCCAAGCATTCTGTACAGATGGTTAACAGGAGAAGCTGAAACGTTCCCACCAGCTCTACTGTGACCTAGCCTTGTGCAACTTAGTTCAAGCTGCCCTAATTTTAGAGTGCAGCTCTTAGGTGCCTGTTCCTGCGCTGAGCGTCGTCGTCGGTGGCGTAACCTACAGACATGAAAAAGTAATCGATGGACATGAAAAAATAAAATGAGAAAAAAATAACCAGGATCGAATGGGATTTCAGCCCGGGCCCTCTGCGTGTCAGTCGAGTATTCTACCACAGAGTCACGATGGTGCTTGAAACTCATTTGCAAAATCGGGCAAGGAATCGCGTTAACCTATGTAATACAGCGTGGCAGACGAGTAAAAAAACAACCAGTCATCACACAATGATAATTGTGCAACGAGTGTGGTTTTATGCTTCCCACCCACTGCAAAGTGCTCAGCCATAATTCCTCATCATCATCAGTCACATGCAGCATCAACAAAGTGCACATAATACCTTACAGATGTGTAGCGGGTACCTCGCTTATCCACAGAAAGATGAATAGTGGCGTAGCGAGTGCTGTCCTACTTCACAAAAATTATGATTGCCACCTTGCAGGATTCCACACAACTGATTTGCAATAACTCCAACCCTCCTGAAACGGCACTCTCCGAATAACAGGAATTAAACTCAAAGGCCAGCCTTTTGCACGCTGCATTGGCCAGAACAGGTGGCACCCCAATAGACAGTTTATTATGCAACCATGAATTCTGAAAGCCATGCATTATGGCGTCACAAGAGAATGTAAGAACCAAAACCATGTCTTGGCTCCCATATTTTAAGCAGTATTTTTAACTAGAGAGTAAAAGATGCTCGCGAGTGCACGAGCTGCTTTTAGCCATTTCACACCTGCAAAGAAAAAAACATAAGCTGGCAAGTTATTTTTGCAGATTACGACAAACAAATTGAGAAATACATTCGTTTTGTTCTGTTAAGTTCGGTTGGCCCTCAGTGCAGCAAAAATCTTTTTAGTCAGAAATCGACAAGTGTAGGTTTCTTGAACTATGGCCACTTTTTTTTGGCCATTACATAATGCTTCTGCTGCAGTTGGAGACTCTTTGCTAGTTTCGAAATTGTTGGCCACATTTTATTTCCTGAATTACCTGGCAATCATGCTTTGCTGTGCATACAGTGTCAGATATATGAAGCAACTACAGCATTAAAGTTGATTTTGAGGAATGTTGTTCGTGTTTTGCACATTTAAAACTCGGGAAAAAAGCTATAAACATTTCTTGGCTGACCTGGCACACTATAAGCAGACTGTCAGAATACCAACAAGGCTCACTTGTTTGAACCACATAAAAAAGCGAAAGCGAGTGCTAAAGCGGCACATTCTGTGACAAAACGCAGTCATTGACACTACTGTTGGCGTTGTGAATGGCCAGATGTTTCTACTTGGAATTGAACTTGTGAGCCAGTGCTTAGCAGAAGAATGCCACACCCTCATATTCTAAAACAACCCCCGACTCAAAGTTTATCCTTCACTTAACCGAGTTGAATACAGTACCACCACTTGACTGAAAATGACATGTACTTGTTAAGAAAATTGCTGCTGACGGCTCATGCGCAGTGATCACGTCTGCCAAGGAGTGGTACTGTCATCAACATTCTTGAGTTGAGGAGGAGCATTGAGTGGAGCGAGATTCCACAATACGGAGGCCAGAGACTGTGAACATCACAGTCTTTACCATCAAACTACCGAGAACACATTCACAGAAAGGAGACAAAGACAAGTGATCTCAACTTTCTTCTTTTAATGCAAACAAGCGGCAAATTTTCTTCTTTGCAACTCCCTAAACTAGTATTATAGTACTGTATTCTTTCGGCCTGGCTGCAGTGCTACTCGACAGCTGCATCTCACAAAAAGAAAAAGAAGAAAATCCTACGCGCCATTCCCCGCTGCCGCGGCAGAACTTCGCCTGTACATATGTATAGTGCGGTGAGGAAAAAGGCAGATAGAAGTGACGGCTGCAGCACCCACAGCGTCCAGGCATCAGTGAAACAAGCCTAGGGGAACAACGGCACTGCTGGCCAATAGCGTCCTGGACGCGGCCAGATGCGGGTGCGGAAGGTGAAGCCGACGGAAGGAGGAGGGTGCATCAGAGGTTGTCCTTGTGCCACACCCAACGTCGCGAGGTGTGGTCGAAGGAGTGCGTCGTCCACTGCTGCTGCAGCAGCTGGTACCGCTCCACGCTCAAGTAGAGCGGTTTCCCTCGCCTGCGTGCATACACGGCACATCGATGTAGTTTGAATCAGTGTCAAAAAAGACAAAATGCAGTCCAGTCCTCGCTAATGGGGGGTAATATCGATAGATAGATGGATCGATCAATCAATCAATCAAGATTTATTTTCGCCCATTTCAAAAACACACAGATGAGTGGCGAATAAAAGCTGTGTTTCGACAGCTTGACGAGCCCGCTGCCCCCATTCAAGGGTTCACAGCAGCACAGTGACAGTTACGTTCTTCACAAGAATTGAAAAAAAAAAGGCACATAAGAAAACAGAATGAGATGTCACCAGGGCTGTATGGTGCAGACACTTGAATCTGGTGCACTCGTACACAGTCACACCTTGACACAACGAAATCATAATTTCACTAAAAGCTTCATTGAGCTACGAGCCATGTTGTGATTTCTATGTCTTAGGAGCAAAAATTGCTTCGCAGGTGTACAACTGCACATGCACACACAACAATAGATTGTTGAGGCTAGGCTTGCTTTTTTACGATGTGAAAGTAGGCTGAAAGCTCAAGGTTACTATGTTGCTGTTGTCCAAACAAGACACGTTCAGGGTAAGATAGAGGTCGTGACAAGGCGTAGAACAGGGAGTGCTGCTGAAGCCAATGATTCGACAAGAGGACAAGCACTGTTCAGTATATGAGAGATTAACCGCGTTAATGGGAGTTCACTGTACTTTTGCCAAATTTCTGCCTAATATTAAGTTCATTTCAACACAGAGTTATAGACAAGTTAAGTTATTACAGTTTGCATTTGAATTTATGCTAATACTAGTACACTGCTCCTTTTTAGAGGCTATCTAAATTCCAGAAGTTTGCAATGAGGTCCTTTTCTATTGTCACTAGACAAGACATTGTGGAGTTCCTGGGAGGGTAACCCTTTACTGTTTAGTTTGTTTCTAGAGTCAAAGTCGTGTATGAACAGCCCGTGCACTCACTTGAGGTCCCTGTCTTCTTCACCGAAGCTGTCGAGGTAGACGGAGCCCCAGAGGCAGGCCCGCTTGCCTCGTATCACAATCACCGTTGACGAGTTCACCGCCAAGTAGATGGCCGTGCCCGCGCCACAGTTAATGGAGTGCTGCACAGTGTGACAAAATAATATTTAATTGAAATGAATTAAATCCTGAAATTCCACATGTTGAAATCGTTATCCCATTATGAGGAAGGCATACTGGGAGATTACTTGACTGATGTTTACCCCTTGTTTTTTTTTTTTTACGTTTACACGTTTTTGTATTTTGGCTTTGTCTAAATGTGGCTGTCATAACCAGTGTTAAACCTGGGAACACGTGCTAAGCAGCACAGAGTTCTCGGGGTGTTGTACTCTGTGGCATGGTCGTTAAGAGCACAAAGTTTCTGAGCTTGAGGTACCAGGTTGAAACCTTACCATCGCACACTTGCATTTTTCTTAGCTTACTTATCTATATGCATAAATACATTTATACGTATGCAAAGAACACCCTGCGGACAGCCCAGGAAGAATCCTACCACAGAATTTTCTCAAATTTGTTCACTGCATTTGAACAAGACTGTATCGAACCATTAGGTTCGAGTTTGTATGTGTGTGTATATATATATATATATATATATATATATATATATATATATATATATATATATATATATATATATATATATATATATATATATATATATGCATGCCAGGGCCACAGCAGCCCTCCCTGCGAAAAGTGATTCTGGCCCACTGACAGGGTTTGTGCACACGGCCCATCAGAAGTTCCTTGCGCCACGCAGCTTGTGAACCTTTGCCGCCAAACAAAGGTGATCACTAGGCTTGTGCGAATATTTGAGCAGTTTGAATATTCGAATGAATATTACAGTATTCGAATTCGTTCAGAAATGAACTTAAATTATTCTAAATTTCGAAGTATTCCAAATAAACAAATATTAATGAGAACTAACAGATAATAATGCCACGGAAAGTATAGAGGATGTTATTTGTAGCAATTAGGATATAAATGTGAAGAAAGTAAAGTGGACAATATTCGATATACATAAAATATTTTACTACAGCTCTGCGAATAGAAAAATTTTGGGTGCAATGCGAATTTGAATAATAAAAATTGAGTGCGAATTGAATCGAATAATATTCTAATATCTCTCAAATATTTTTTAATACTTCGAAGCGAAATTACAAAAAAAAGCTGCAGAGAAGCCTTAAGTAAATTCTTATGAGACAGGAGCAGTTACGAGTCACAAACATGGTCAAAGAACAGATTTATTCCTAAGGAGGGGATGCGGCTTTCGTACTGCGAAAAAAAAAAAAAAATCGTTTTTCGAAAATCACATTTTTGGTTTCTGTAGCACTTTTTCTGACTCCAAAATATTGGCACTGGAAACCATGTAGAAGTGCGGTAAAAAATTTGTTGTGCTTGTCAAGCTTGTGAAAATTACTGCAGAAATAAAAAAAAAGAAAACTGCGTTAAAATAAATTATAGCTCCGCAACGGTGCAACTGGGTGCCGCCATCTTGGGCTCGTCGGAAAGAGCATTTCTCTGTCTTTAAATTTCCCGCTTCAGCTAGGTCCTCCATTCAGAAAAAAGCACACAAAAAGCAAATATGTGAAGTTCGTTTCGATGCCTTCTATTGGCTGCGTCCGCCATGTTGCAACCAGCACGGCTTGCCATTGGTCCGATCCTTACTCCAGGAGAGCGTCGTCTGCTGCTTGCACGTCGCGTGGACACAACCAACACAGCCACACACAGCTGTCTAAAATCACGCTACTTAGTGACAAGTTCAGACTCATTCTGTGTTCACAGGTTGACGATTATTTAGAATATAATTTCGCTTTAGTTTGGCAGCTGCAAGCAGAAGCTCAAACATCAGATTACGATAGTGCGCCATGCTCGTCGCGAACATTGCAGACGTGCGTCTTGGACAAACTGTTCTGCTTATCAGCATTATCAGCATTTCGCACCTCGTGACGAAGAACATCGCCTTCGTACTCTTCGTACTTGCGATCAAAGCATGACGTATTACTTTGAAACATCAGGTACCACGGCCGCGCACATTGCGGCCGAGCTTACTGCCCGGAGTCATGGCTAGGCCTAACTCCGCTCACAGCGCCGATGTATGAAACAAATCCGAACTTTGCAGGCAAGGACATCGTGCTAGCGATCATGCGAAAGCGAAGAACCCGCAATGTGTTTCATCGCAAGCAACGAATAGCATCGCCCGCTGGCTCCTCAGAAGCGTGGATGGGAATTTTATGCATCGACAGCGGACACCCCGGCGAGCTCGTCACGCTGCGACCGCTCAGAGCACCAGTGGAAGCGGCTAGCACTTTCGCATGTTGGCGCCCCAAAACGCAAGACCAAGCATGCTGCACGCCAATGTATCGTCTTTATGTTTATTTTCTGTTATTATAAACCATTAAATTTATTTTCCGGAAGTTCGAATACTTTGAATAGTAAAATTTCAATGCGAATCGAATCGAATAGCAAACACTATTAGAAAAATATACGAAAGTTCGAATATTTGCACACCCCTATATTTTACATATTGAAAATATATTAATGGAGATGTTAGAACTGTTTGATATACACACTAATTCATTATATGTGGGTTTGATATTATGTGGGTTCGACTGTTATCGCCAAAAATGACTGCCCAATAGTATGTCCAGTGAGTGCCTGTGGCATCCAATGCATACACCCATGTATGATGATGGCCGCATACGAACATGCTGAGGCAGCCGTGTTCAAGTGGTTCGTTGGCATTAGGTTGTGCATCACCCTGGAATACGACCCCATAATTAAGCAGAAAGCCAAGGACCTAGCGTTGTTCCTTGCAGGAAGGTTTTTGGTGCAAGACGTCTACATTTCAGGAAGCCACAGATGGATCAACAGCAGACGAGTTTGAGAGCGCGAATGATGGTGTCACAACGATGGGAGAACTTGAATATGACTACATCGCAGTCGTAATTACGGACACAAGTGAAATGGGGGCGGGGGAGGGACATGTACCCTTCACCAACCTCTTCTGAAATCACGGGTGCCCTATCACTAGTCCAGCGCTTCTGCGTGAACGTGGACGGCTGTGGTCTCAGCTACTCCCGAGTCCTTGAAAATTGTGCTGAGATGCATGCTGTTGCAGGCAGCAAAGATGCCGTAGCCTGTTTCGTACCAAAGTTATGACAGTAAGCCCATTCCTCAAATAAAGTGCAATAAGTGTTACATCATCTACTTCTTTAGGAGGTTTATATCAGAATATGCGACATATCGAACTCAAAGGCCTCTTTCTGCAAGCTCAATATGCCAGCGTGTTACTGTATTAAAGAAACAAAAATGCTGCATTGCCATGCTACCAGGAAATAAGTGAGTTTTATTGAGAAAACATATTTTCTTTCTTTCTTGACCAGTATCTGCAAACGTCATAATCACCCGGCCTTCTGAGGCTCCGCAACTGCTTCCCATTGAAAGGCCTTGTATACCACTTCCAGTAATTTAAAAAGAACTACAGTGGAACCTCGATTATATGACTTTCAGGGGACCACGCAAAATCGTCGCGTAATCTAGCCGTCATGTAATCGAAAAACTAAGAATATAGACAGTGATGGTCATTGTTGCCCGACAAAAGTGGGTACATAGTGTCTGAAAAAAGTCCGCGGCACGAACCTGCGCTGTTCCAAGGAATGTAGATTAAATTGTTAATGTGGATGTCATCATCTCCGTTTAACACATCCGGTGCAATGACACGAAATCTAGTGAAAGTTATTGCGTACTAGAAAGCGAGCTCGAAATTATCCGCCATGTTATCAGCTCACAGCGGTCACTCCAGAACCACCCAGCCAGGAAATAAACAAAACAAAACAAAACAAAAAAACAACCGCACCGGAAGTGAGCAGTGTGGTGAGCAGTGCAATGCAACAAAAACGAATGCGCTCCGGCTGGCTCTGGCTAGCTATGGCAGCCTGTGAGTCGAAAAATTAAAGAGGCCCTGTGGTGGCAGCGCATAGGAACTCTGTTCCTCGGCTTCCCGACATTTTTCATCCGGCTGCAGTGTGCTTGCGTGCCAGCCTGCGTCGTCTCAGGGCTTTTTTTTCTCGGACAGTCCCAGGGAGGCATCGTACGAGGCGGGGCCAGTGTAAAATTGAGTCATACAATGGAGGTATTTAATACATTATTTCTATGGAGATTTTGCCGGAACCAAGCCAAGTCGTCGTAAAATGCGGATCGTTGCGTGACCGAGGGATGCATCATCGAAGTTCCACTGTACTGCATTCTCTTCTCCCAATTTTTACTGGCTTTTCATCACACACACAGTGATGCCAACAGAGTAACGCATGAAATGTCACCAAGGTACAAGCTTTTCATAGGTCCATATACAAGAGATATCCCTTCAAATCCATCTGCTGTTCTGTGCCATGCAGTCGCACGCTAAACTTGGGGATCAATACTGATGTCTCACAGTGTATTCAACATCGTAAATGGTGAGGGAGATAGCACCCATTGGGAGGAAAGTCAAGTTAAGGAAAGACGTCTATCTCACCTTTGACTTCACATAACTAGGGAGCCCTACAACTTCGCACACATTGCCACAATCTTCCTTCCTGTTTCCGTCGCACGGTGTTCTCTAAACTGTGCTGCTGCATATTCTGTGTCAGAAGATTTGCCAAAGTCCCATGACATAACTGATGTAGCCTAATAAGTAGGGGTGTGCGAATATTCGAAACTTCGAATATTTTTCGAATAGTGTTTGCTATTCGATTCGATTCGCACTGGAATTTTACTATTTGAACTATTCGAACTTCCCGAAAACAAATACAGTCAACGACCGACTGAAAGTGCCCCCTTCAGATTTTCAATATGCTTCACCTCATTACACTCGTATTGCGGCAAAGCTGCCTTTCAAGCTCCGTAACGGTCGAACCACGGTGTTAGAATAGATTAGGTGTACCGACGCGCCGCCTCCGCCGCGCAGCCTCCCCGCTGAACACAGAGACGCGCTTCGGATTTTTTCCGACAGGCTGCGCTGGGTGTATCGAGGCTTCAGGTCAGCCGCTTCAACAGGGGCTGCATCACTTACAAAGCTGCATATGCGACAACTCTTCAACTGCCGGTCGTTCGTTTTTTATCAGGGTAACCGCACATATCACTCCGATTTTAAAGTAAATGCACAACATCAAGAAAATTCAGTGGCTGTAGCCAACAGATGGAAACACATAGGAAATATAGCTTCTGCAAACAGTGATAATGAGTTTATAGGTGGACACGACTTTCAAAAATATTTTAGCTCGTGCACAAATAAGGCCACCGTGGCAAAGTGGGTTAGGCCACCGTGACGAACTGGGTTAATAATAATATTAATATTTGGGCTTCAACGTCCCAAAACCAGGATATGATTATGAGAGACGCCGTAGTGGAGGGCTCCGGAAATTTCGACCACCTGGGGCTCTTTAACATGCACTGACATCGCACAGTACACAGGCCTCTACCATTTCACCTCCACTGAAATGTGACCGCCGTGGCCGGGATCGAACCTGCGACCTTCGGGTCAGCAGCCACTGATTCACCGTGGCGGACCCGAACTGGTTTAGTCAAAAAGAAAAAAGTAGTTTGCTAAAAAAGAAAGCGGGGGCGAAGGGGGGGGGGGGGGATTGACGTTTCACTAAATGATGGTTGTCGGAAGAATGCAACACATTTGACAATGGTAGGTTAGAAATTCCTCTCACGGGTTGTCGTTGTGCATGCACCATATTGGATGGATTCAAGCAGCCACCTTTGCAACGTTCACACGTGCTGGCTTTCGCGTGGTAATGAAGGTTAACGTCCGTTTAACGACCAATCCATCATGACTCACCACGTGCCATTCTGATTGTGCCTCTCGTTATTCGAAACTGGAAAGCAAATGGTTACATGCTGTTTGTTGCAGTAGCAGAAGTAGAACTTTGTGCCCCGCGCTGGGTGCACAAACGTGAAATGGTCGTGCTCGTTCCCTTTCCGCGTCGTAACCATTTGCTTTCCAGTTTTTTCTTTCGGGAATGATACGAATTGAGAGTGACACCATATTTTGTGACGTTATTGTCTGGCCCGTTAAAACTAACTCGCCAAACCAGACGAGGCCCCATTCGTGCACATACGTTCGTCAGTCGAAATGCCTGCCACCTAGATGCTCGCCTATTTGAAATAGCTTAACTTTGTTCATCGTGTCCTTATTTACACAACTTATGTTGGCCATATGGGCAAGAAGTGCTTTGTGCCGCGATGCAACTCGAGCTACAAATCGTGCACGGAGCAAGTTTCCCTTTTCGATGCTCCGAAGGATAGTGTTTTCTCTTTTTACTACCACCAACTCACTTGAGTACCATTCTACATTCTTTCGTATCATTTAGCTAGAGTATTTACCATACAATACTCAAGCAGCTTTTTCAGGCAAAAATATGTAAAATTCGTAGATCGTGCCAATACTGTGACAAAATTCTTGGCGCACCATAACGTATATATCTTGCAGTCTATTTATTTTGAATATATCAAAGAGCGGCTTCGTAGCCATCGGGCACAAGCTGTCGCCTACTTTATTGCATTCTCTTTCAATGCTGTATTTTCCGACGTGGGAGCGGCGCGTCATGTGCTAGTGCACGCCACGAAAGACCTAAATAGAGTTATTCTATTCCATTGCATTAAAGCGTTCGTCTTCTTGCAAGTGTTTACGGAATTTGCAAATAAGCAGTTTGTAGTAAAAGATTCTCTAGGGTCACTTGATCTTGTATGCGAAATGCCCCTTACGCATGCTACCTGCTCTTTATATGATGCTGACCGCAAATACATCAATTAATCTTTCGAGGGCAAATGAAAGGCGAATTCAACACGCCTCACGCAACTGCAGATTTACTTTTGTAGACAAAATGTGGGCGCGATCGCGTAGGCCACGGTGTTGCCAAGGCCGAAGGTGGTGTTTATGAGCTTCACGCCGCATGCCGAACCGTCATGCATAAAACGCTACTAAGTCTTTATATTTCACTTATGTGTATTATATTACAATACCACACATTCCTCACAGCGCCTTGCGATATCGCTAAACACGCTAAAACACTGAATGTTAGAAGCGTCAGGTTTGCGCTGGGTATAGCCAGGCGGCCACCGTCCCACGCGCGCCTCCTTTCGGCAAAAAGGGAAAGAGGTCCCCGATTTCTCCTCATTCCAACGCGCCGTCGCTCCACCTAAACTATTCTAACACCGTGGGTCGAACATAGCCAAGACACAGTCAACGTCTGATTAGAAGTGGTCCCTAGATTTTTAATATGCTTCACCTCATCACACCCCCGCATTGCGGCAAAGCTGCCTTTCAAGCTCCGCTACGGTTGCAAGTGTATTAACTCAAGAAAACACTGGTTCCAACATGGAGATGAAAGATGTGGCAGAGGTGGGGGCTCAATTAATGCTGTTTTGGACCTGAAATTTGGGCAGGAAGTCCGAAAAATCGGACGCCGAAGCTTTTTAGCATCCAAAATTTCAGATATTATATATCGATGTCTACGAGGCAGATTTGGAACTCCGGATTTGAAGCGAGCACACCCTTGTCCGCCACATCAGTTGGGCTTCCACAGAAGTTGAAAGAGGAGGAGAGGCTGAGGGAATGGCATCTTTGCCTACCACGTGTAAAGTGTTGTCGGCAACACTTTGGTTGCATCAAATCATGTACATAAATACAATTCGGCCTCTATATTGTGCTTCAACCTAGCGAAAAAAAAAAACACTTTCATTTTGCTATCTCATAAGAATATGCTTAGGAATCCTCTCCAACTTTTTTTTCTGCAATTTCGCTTCAAAGTATTAAAAAAATATTCTAAAAATATTCGAGAAATATTCTAAAGATATTCGATTCGATTCGCACTCACACTTCAATATTCGAATTCACTTCGCACCCAAAATTTTGCTGTTCGCACAGCTCTACTAATAAGCCACCAACAGGCAAGGGAGGGCAGCCCAAGCTGACAACTCACGTGCACGGCCTCGAAGTGCGCCTGCTGGCGACAGCAGCTTTCACGCAGGCAGACCAGCGTGCCACACACGAGACACACGGACGGGTCCTTGGGCACGTTGTGGCAGCTGCTGCACGCCCGACTGTGGTAGTACTGGAAGAGTTCGTCATAGCGGCCCGGCAATGACAGCAACCGTGGCTGGGCCCAGTTCCATCGCACCGACATCAGGCTCTGTGGTGAGAACGAACAAGGCCCTAGAGCAATGTACACTACTCAGATTGTCTTAAGCTTTCATACTCCATACACCGGGACGGGTTCTACTGGCACCACATTGCAAGGGGACTACACAGAAAGAAAAGAGTAACAAATGACCTCGAGAACAACATTCTTGCTTCCTTTTTGCTGTCCCATTGTAATGAATATGCCTGTTATGTGCTAACTATCCACGAAAAATATTGCCTAGGAACCCCACAACAACGAAATCACTTTCCTAATGCCTGTTGCACATGCTTGGAGAACTCCACAGTGTCTACTACTTTAGTGAGTGCATGGCAGTGGTGCTTTGTTTTAATCGAGAGAAGTGGTTACCAGCAATTATGCACATGTTCTTTTTCCAACAGAGATTTTCTCAGCAACCTAGTCGTCTCTCTACGGAGAACGAACACGGAGTGATTCTGTGGACAGTGATACATTATGTCTCTATATTACGACATATAAACATCTATACAGTCAAATGCCAATTTTTCAGACACCTTATCTTTTGGACATGCCTGAAAATTCGGATGCTTCCGTGGCACCAACACAAGCTCCGTAGAGTCGATGTTTAAAAACGTCTGAAATTCTGGACGCTGAAACTCTTTGGCATCCAGTTTTTCGGATTTTGGCTCGAATTGCAGGTCTGAGAGTAAGCTCAAGGGATTGGCAAACAGTCGTCTTAAACTGTTTAATACGAGTCCCTTTAATTGCCTGGAAAACATTCTTTCAACTTACCCTCGCGGCAACTGGGACTACACCAGCGAACTGGTTGAACTCGCGGCACCAGGAGCGCAGGAGCACTTGGGGGCTCTCGGTGACCCACGAAACACCAGCCAGGGATGAGTGCGCCGACTGGCCCTCCCGGCTGAGTCCCAGAAAGTGGCAGAGCGCACCCAGCTCGTCAGCGGGATCCTGTCATGAGTAAGAATATGCCAAAAATGAAGAGCTGCCGTAAAGAGTCTCAAAGCCCTGGACAACAGAGTTGGACCGAATTACGACAAAATGTGAGAAATTATACAGAGACGCATGAGTAAGACTGAACCATAAAAGTGTTCCTGAAAAGCCAGTGTGCTGTTACCAAAGGTCGCCTTAAAGGATGACAATGAAGGAGTATAATGGCTCAGAAATGCTTTAGAACATTTATGTTTGGTAATAACGTTGGTCTCGAACCGCCACAGCTGGCATCATTGACATTATGAAGCAAACATTTTTTTCTGATGTCGTGTAGCAATCAGTCTAGGTATGATGGTGTTGCTCATACAAAAGCAAACACGAGTGCTATGCATGCTTCTTTCAGCTGCACTCATGTCAATAAATGGAGTCGGGTGCGCCACTGTATCATAACCTTACGACACATCCCAATTCCAAGTACCAAAACTAAGACAAGTTCGTAGAAACAAGTACTACAGTGAGCTTTTCTCGGGTCCTCTCATGCTTACCAGCACTTTTTAACTAGCGTAGAGTGCTTGGGCCCCACAATTTACCAAGAAAGGGAGAAAGAGAGAGAAAATTTACAAATGTCACAAGAGTATTCATTGCAACTGTGCGCATACAGATGACAAAGCAACAGTGAAAAAGGTTTGCCCCACAAAATAAAATTTTGGGTCCACCTCTTTGAGGTGCTGTAACTTGCCTCAACTTCACTTTCAACGCACATTTTCCATAGTGTGGCTTGCATGTTAGTTCTATAGTATTATATCGACCCATTTGGGCAAGTTGAGCCTGCTGTGTACATTTGTTCCCTTATAAGGCAAAAACAGAACTCGCCTGCATGTGACACGACCCTTGCTTACATGCACGTCACCTGAGAGGAGAAATTGACAACGTGGTAGTTACTCATTCAGCCAGTTTTTTTACTGATACATGATTTGTCTCAACTGATGAGCTGTAATGTAACACGACTGATAATAATACTTCCTACACATAACCATATAGTATTCCTGCAAACAATAAGCCATTCTAGGCAAAAGCTACAGAAAGGGATGAAAACGATAATCCCTTCTTTGATACAAATGATCGAAAGTTTCAGAACGGCATTTTGTGTCAAATCACACATAAAGTATGGCAAGCGAGTAATGCCGATGTGGCCTTGAAGTGGCCAGGTGCTGACCTTTTCGGATTTGCCCCTCCATGCCAAAGGTATGCAATTCTAAATGCTGTAGTGTGCATGTATCTCACAGGAGTACAGCCACTAGCGTGGGTTCGGTCTTAGCGAGCCACAGGGCCGCGTCTGCCGTCGCCTCGCGTGAACTAGCACGCCGCTGCACACATACGTTCGAGCACCAACAAAGGCGCCGAGCGCAGCGCGGCAAGTACACAGTATTGCTCTCGAGATATGCAACGCTTTATTGCCTGCGGCAACACCACAAAACGAAGTACAACGCCCGCTCCCAAAGGCAGCGGGAGAAGCAACACAGGCTTCACTACGCCACGGGCGAAAATACAACACACAGGGTGCCGCTAGCACGTCTCCGCGGGCAAAGGGCTCATGGCGACACGCCGCTGAGGGAAAAATGGTCCCTCGCGACTATGCTGCGTACTCTCACAATCCACGACCACAGGGCCCGATTGCTCGAGTGAGGGCAAACTCCGCTTGTGTTGGCTTCGATAGGTACGGTTTCGGCGTAGTATGACCCCGCGCGAACACACCGCACCGCTCTTCAGCCTAGCGTTCGGAAAGGACAACGTAAGGTAAGCGCTCGCTGCTGGCGCAAGGCACCGTTAGTGAACTCCGTCTGAGCGAGCCCAAAAAGAGGAGCCGACGGACGGTAGAGAAAACACGTGCTTACCCTACGAGGTCCAGAGAGAGTCTCACCCCCCCCGCCGCGCAAAACGTCTCGCGAGACGCGAGACTCGAGCGCAGCGCCACCGTCGAGGTCCGACGCCGGGGAGAGGGAGGTTAACGTCACTCCCCCGCTCGCCCAGCGCCGTAAGACGGCGGAGGAGGGGAGCGTCATATGATCGGACACGAGGATGGCAGAAATAGGCGAAAAACCTGCGCTATGGCGAAGGGCAAGCCTCAATTCCCACAATGCTGTCCCACATAAATGAAATGCAAATGAGAAAATGTAAAATAAAACAACATATAGAAGCCTTCATTAATAAATTGCTGTGGTTGAATGTGGTTAAACCAAGTTTGTTGAGTGATAGCTTGTGAGCCTCCTGGCTTGACGACCACACTCCTGCTTCTTTTTCTTCTATACCTGGCTCTGGCAAAGCGGCTGCCAGACAGCCAATTTTGTAGCAGAAACTAGCGCACCTACAAATGCATCACAAGATAAAACACAGATGCTGTTCAGTGCTATCAGCACTCTTGGCACAACTGCCCAGTGAACTTATATTCAGCCAGCGCCTATGGAGGTGGCAGCACGAAAGACTAACCTTGAGCCACTGTTCGTTTTCACGAATGCACCACACTAAGAGAGTTGGGAGAAACGCCGGCGCAAACTCATCGGCGAGAACATTGCACCATCTCCTGGACAGTGGGTAAACAATTTTCTGCGGCGCTGACGCAGCTCAGAGACGCTACCATGACCTTGGCTGAGCTTGAAGGTCAAATTCACGAACCAGGCATTTTCTGGGTTAGCACCTGGAGGAGTAGAGCTATCACCCTAATAATGCAATCTCGTTAACTTATCACCAAAGGTGGCGCGAGCTCCAAACTTAATGTTACACTAGTGCGCTCCAACCAAGTTTCCAATGAAGTTGAGCCCCCTTGACGCTAGATGCCGAAAGAGAATTCTTCAGGGTGATGAGTGAAGCCACATCACGACAACTTTGTCAGATATCGATTGCGCACACACATCCAAGGTGAGAGAACTTCTTGGATGTTCTCAGCTATACTTGAAGGCACATGAAGGGATTGCTATTTTAAATACTGCATACTGTGTTTAGAATAACAGAGAGCTGAGCTAGTTGGTAGGTACTCATGAGAGACAGGGCATGAAAACATGGACACAAGAGAGAAGTCCAGACAGAGAAAGGCGTTTGTGGTGTCTGGACGTCTCTCTTGTGTCTGTGTTTGCACGCTTTGTCTCTTTAACAAGTATATTGTGTCAGAAGAAAATAAACCGGCACATAACCCCGCACCTCCACCACTTGTGAGACGACGTCAGGTACGACGGAACGATTGTTGTATATTCAGCAAAGGCACGCAAAGCATAAACCGAACACCGGTGAGTCAACATGATGATGATGATTACGATGACTTGTATGCACAAGTGAAGATGATGACTGACACAGTCAGCGCTCACACTATACATAAGCTGTGAAAGTTTCATGAAAATCTGCTCAAAAATAAGGAAATATGTCTCTGAAGCGGGGTCACCCCTTAACCAAGGTAGCGCAGAGACAGACAAAAGTGAAAACTTAAGCATGGCCTATTAACTATGGTGGATGCTCACCGCAGTCGTGGGCAGCTTCTCCTCGAAGAGGTGTGACTGCAAGAGGGCAGCTACTCGCAGGAAGGGTCCGCACATGGCCACCACTTGCTTCTCCAGCAGGTGCCCCGACAGTTCCTGGCTTTTCTGTCGCTGGCCAATGCAAAATTGCAGGCAGAGGGTGCAAATGAAGTCACATCAGTCGTGACGCCAAACAAAAAAGACTCCCAGTGCAGTTGCTTATATTGCTTTCTACTGGCCACTGAGCTGTTAACTTAGAGCAGAGTCAACCACCGACTTAACATGTAGAGTGTTCCCTTCATTTTTTACATTGAGCTCTTCAATTTTCTAAACTTGATTGTTTGAACTGTATGTATGAGCAATATAGTAGTTATAGAAAAGCACAAGTCTTTTTGCAATGTTATTGGGAAGAGCTTTAGTATACCATAAAGAAGGATGTGACACAAGCACAAAACTTCACAGGCATGGAAGTATGCCAAACTGAGAATCAATATCAAGAAGACCGTGGAATCATAGTCTGCTGTCCATCACTGAAGCAAGGAGACTCGAAGCGAGAGTGAGCTCGGGAAAGAAACGTGGGCAAGTAGGTATGGAAGCATGGCAAATAAGAGTTGTGAACTAATGGCACACAAGCAAACGCACTTGTCTATCTGTGCTTTCACTTGTGTCCTATGAGTATGGGCTCTTTATTGGCCACGCAAACAAGCTGCACCATTCACTGTGGGTGAGCGAACTGAACAAGGCAGCGGGACAAGGTGATAAATGCGAAGTGGGCGGCCGCTGCTTCGAGAGCACTGCCATGTTTTTTGTGCTAAATGGTCTTTGTGGGTGTTAGAGTCTCTTGCTAAATTGCAAAAATATCACAGGCACGTTACGTGCATAAGAGCCGTTACGTTCTGCACGTGTGCAGACTGAACCCGCTATTACCGTATTTACTCGAATCTAAGCCGATGTTTTTTTTCGAAAAAACGATGTGCGAAAGTGGGGGGGTCAGCTTAGATTCGAGTACAATGAATAGGTTTTTTTTCTTTTCTGGCCTTGCGAATTTTGGGGGTCGGCTTAGAATCGAGGCCGGCCTAGATTCGAGTAAATACGGTATTTTAGCAAGTAGTGTAGTGCCACATACACCATACTGAATCTTTCTAGTGTGCCCCGATATATAAGTACAAAAGGTTCTTTTTTTATAATGATCAAACTGGCCTGTATTGTAAAACAAACTTCATATAAGGTCTCGCAGTATCCCGCTTTTCGTTATGTCCTACATCGGTTAAGCTTGATGTGAGCATCCTGTGTGAGAGGCAGAAAGCACGAAAGGATGCCAAACATAAGAAATAAACACACGCATATACACAATGTGCATTGTCTACGCATGTGTTTATCTCACAATATGCAAAAGCAACACTACCAGTTTTCACCCCGACACTATAAATTTTTGCCGTGGGTTCGCTTAGTTGCATGCTCGAGTACCCTTCCATCAGTGATGTGATTGACTGAAGCTGTTTTGGAGCAGGTTATTGGAGCAGTAAAAAGTGCATTTTGGAGCAGGAAAAGGGGCTTTTGGAGCATCCAAAAACGCGTTCTGGAGCAGGGAAAACTGCTTTTGGAGCAGCTAAAAGCTCACTGCCAAGTAGAAAAAGGGACCATGTGAAGCAAGACAGTCAACTAAGGAGGAACTCTTTTGAAATTAAAAGTTCTGTCCAATAATGGGTGTTTGCGTAACACCACTGGATCACCGAACAGCCCCGTAAGTGTAAACATTGACGTTGCGGTCTTTTCAGGCCCGTAGCCAGGGGAGGGGGGGGCGCCTAGGCCCCCCCCCCCTGAAATTTTGACGGAGGGGATGTTTTACCAAAAATAATGGAAATCAGTGTTTTTCTCAAATATTGAAGGTTTCCAGCACTTGCCCCACCCCCCCCCCCCACCTTTGAAAAAAATTCCTGGCTACGGGCCTGGGTCTTATAATGGCTTAGAGTGGCCAAACAAACAACGCAGGTAGGGTTTCTCAACTACAGCAGAATCTCGGTGATACGAATCTGAAGGGGGAGCGACAATATTCGTATCGCCCGAAATTTCCTATCATCAAAAAACCAGCTCAATCTGTTTCCAAACAACGATATACGCACAAAACATTTCTGTCAAAAGAACTCGCGTATGCCTTTATGGAACACACGTGAACGGACCAATAAGGGATGGCGCAGCTGGCTGCCGCGAAAGCATGCGTCAAAGCTTCGCTTGAGGCCAACTGTGCCAAAATCCGCTCCACCATAGTGACAAGCGAAGATCGACACGAACCCCGAAAGGCTTCGTGTCTTTTTTGATGACTATATTGCCTTTAATCTATCGCTGCGGTAGCCGCGTACCTTCGGAGCTCGTAGTCGCTATCGATGATCGCGTTGATAGCGACCGTGGTTTCGTGCGCAGTGGTTGCTGCAAACGGTAGTTCCGTTTTCAATTCGCGTGCGCTGGCCGCGCACGTGCCTTCAAAACTACGTCGTTTGTTGCTATCTACTATCGCATCTGCCGCGGTTTTGTCTGCAGCGTTTGTGGAAAGCAGCGTCGCTTTGACTGGGGGAGCGTTAGACGCGCGTGCACTTTCGGAGTTCCGTCAGTTTTGTCGTCGCCATACCTGATCGTGTCAAGAGCGACCGCGGTTTCATCCTCGGCGGTTGTACATGGCAAACGATAACCACAGTTCTGACAGTGTGTGAGCTGGCCGCGCGGGTATTTCCGAAGCTTCCAGTATTCTGCTCTCGGCCGTCGCTCGACGGATTCGGTACCAAAAGTTGGTAGCACCCGCCGCGACGCGGAAAAGCGTTCGGAACATCCGAATTTCGGCCCATCCGACACAGTGGAATTCGGCTGGGGAATTTCACGAATTCGTATCAGGCGGTTACGTTTACACCAACGCCTCCTAAATTGGTTTCCTATGAGTTCGCAAAAAGCCTGGATCGATTGGGTTGGACTTTTCAATGTGGATAGATCACGCACAGAAATTTTGATGTCCGGGAGATTTTCCTGCCAACCGTACACGAAAAGGTCGAAATCAGGGTCTCCCGGATTTTGGCATGTATGCACTATAGGAGGCTTTCGTTCGTTTGCAGGAAAACTGTTTAGCGATTTCGGAGTCCGTGAACATCCTCGAAAATAGATGTGGCCGTATCTGCCCAAGAGTCTCTCTGCACGAACCACGCGGTCGCCCAAGAGCGTTGCTGAACACTGTGAGAAGTCCAAATACGTCTGACACGCAGGTTTTTGCGGAGTTTTCAGTACACCTGCTGAATCCCGGTGCTGCTTCGTGGCCTCAATGTGGCTCTTGCTTGTAACATGTCGCTTTATCGCTGCAAAACCATGCTGTTCGCAATTAATGGTCTGACTGCAGACAATGCAAAATCCACTGCCATCGCTGCCTTGGCGATGCCAAGATGATATAGTCTCACCATTTTCGTCCATCTTGTGCAGGATGTCGACAATGAACTTGGTGGAACGACCTGAGGCTCTGAGACGGCGAGACACGAACAACGCGAAAAGCAATTCCCCTCAAGAAACGTGTAGCGATACGCTTTTTGCTAATCCCGCCGAGGACGGAATAGTCTTTGTTGCTAGCCGTTCCACGGTGAACCTATATAGTTTTCCACGAGTTTTGCTCCCCAACTGGAGTCGCGTTCCGTGAAAATCCTCAAACAACACGAAGCTGCCAATTAACTGCGCCAGTTCACGGCTGGTGCGAAGCTTTTCCGCCATCTTGCCAGCTTCTCGGTTTGTGATAACCGCGGTTAGGAGACTAACTGCTGTTATGTCTGCCCTGTAGCTACCCCTAACCGTGGTTAGCCGTAACCGTAGCCAGCTTAACCACGGTTAAGGGTATAACAATGGTTTGAGCAGCGGAATGTAAAAAAGGGGTAAAAAGATGGCAGACAAGGACGTCGCTGTACTAACAACTGAAATTTTATTTCTATGTTGCTGCGGCGGTGCGGTCACACCGGCTCGCGGCGAGCCGCTCCTTCCAAGGTGCATTTTTGGCGGGTCACGCCAGTTTACAACAGTCTGGAGGGGATTATGTCGGCTCCCAAAAGCCTGGGCAAGCCAAACCAGCGTTTAGCGAACCTTCCCATCAATCAGCGTCCGGTCAGGTCCCCCAGAAAGCACCGGGCGGCGTGCCGCGAAAAATGATGCACGAACCCATTCTTCTCGCGGCACGAAAATTCTGCCGCGCGGCAGCTTCAGTCTCGCGTTTTGCCGGCGCACGTTTTGACGCTAGTGAGCTTATCGTTTGGCGCAGATTTGGCGCAGAAAAGCGGAGATGTAGCAGGATGTAGCACGTTTCACGTCTTGGCGCAGTTTGGCGCAATTGGCGCAGCTATCACATCACTGTTCCATGCATTTATGGGCCTGTCGCCTAACAAAAAACGCCAAATGCGCTCTGTTGTCACTTTGTGGTGGCAATTGCAGTGTGTATGACCCTGCTGACCCTAGGCTGCTTCCAATGCTGCGAGTGTGGTTATGGTTTCATAACAATTGCAACATGCAGGCAATTTTTTTCGTCCGCTTTACTGGAAAAAAAAAGGTGCATGTTCAATTCATGCAAATACGGTGTTGATTCTCTTGTGCTAGCAACCAGTGCCAAGTGTTTCCAGACTGCCCTGCACAATGCCTTGTGATGTTTTCTTATGGTCGTTATTGTACACTGCACTTGTTACGCATTACATTACTCTGGGCCTTCAAGTGCTGCCCTCAGGCCTCGAATGTATCATCAACATAGTATAAGCAAATGAATGACAAAGTAAATGCATGAAGGACCAGTTTGAGTGACTCACCACTTGTGCATCCATATCCTCATCGTCAATGTACAGGTTGCCCTGCTCTAGCTGCTCGACCAGCAGGCCGAGCACAGAGTCTGCGGATTCCAGGGAATTCTGCAAATACACAAAGGAACCGTGGCAGGGATCAACTTACACGAAACAAAGCAGATGGACACATAATTCTGTCTGGCCCTCTATTATCTTCTAGTTATTCCCATGGGGAGCTGAATGCCTGCAGAGCTCCTATACACACAAGGCAAATTTATCCTCAGCCTCCTAGTCTTTTCGTTCAAATGAGAGGTCTAAAGGGACACTAAAGAGACAAATAGATTTTTTTAGTATTAGTAAATCACTCTTTTGCAATACCGAAAGCAACACTTCTGTTGTAAGAAGACGCTTGGTAAGCAAGAAAATGTGCAAAAAAGAAAAAAACCTACAGGAAGCGCTGCCACTGCCTTGAAGTCCGTGCACCAACTCTACATAACATCCTAGATGCGTCTAGGTAATTATTTGTAAAAATGTGTCGGAGGCAAAGACACGCAGAAAAGTTTCAGGGAATTTTACCGAGCAAATGTGGCCGGCGTATGAAATAGAGACATTCAGTGATTTCACACTGACATTCACGTGCTGATGGTTTGGGGTGGAATTCAAAAATGAGACTCTCCCCCTCGTTTTCTCTTCCAATAACGAACCTACCATAATATACCAAGCAAGTGCCCACTGAAAATCGTTAAATAATTGCGGAAATGTTCCTTGCTTGGTCTGATCACTGAATTCGAAATGGCGGCTATTTGCAGCACTCCTCAAGTGGCGATGTCTGCCAAGTATAGCCTAGCTCACCTATACATAAAAAGAAGAACCTTGCAGAAGCATGTGCATGAAGCGTGTCACAAAAAATAAAGAAAGGACCATTCATGCACCCTAGTCTTTGGCACAGAAGCCATCGAAGAACTCTTCCAAGCCAGAATAAAATGTAAGGTCACGCATGTCAGTAACGACACTGGGATCACGGGGAACTCATGGCAGTCCTTCAACAACGTCCCCTAGTAGTTTCTGGAGCGTTCCGTATGCATTGCCTTCGAATGCAGTGCTGATGTTGCAACCCTTGAAAGACTGGAAGTTGCATCTGCCACAGCCGAAATTCTTAATATTTACAGAAAATTTGTAAAGCCCAAAATTCGTAAACGTTACAGAAAATTCTGAAGTGCTGGCACACATAAGCTTGGCAAGTATAAAACCGCAAGTCAGCTGGCTTAGCAGTGTCAAGAATAACAGCGCAATTACTACACAGGACTATGAGCAAGATGAGACAACACGAGCACTAACGTACAACTGAACATACAACACTGGGAAACCCTCACACTGTCAAACCGTCATGCATGCACACATAGTTGAAGCCACAATCACAGCAATATCAGCAGATCGTATTCAGTGACATACATAGAGCAAAAGGGTGAATGATGGGAAATTCACGCATTAGTACCCTGAAATAACATCTGGAAGACAGCAGGTCGGACAACACATTTAAGTGCCTCTCCTGATTACAGCCTTATTCTTGTCCTTGACGTAGGCACGTATGTTTAGGAGCACAAAAGCCTAAGTGAGGGTCAGTGCAGCCGTGAGTGGGCATGTCAACCTACGTGACTACCACAGCCGATTCTAATATGTCTGCTGCAGACCACCTGAGTCATCAAACGAATAAATGAATGACGAACAAGTAAACGAGGTAGGGAGGCTAGAGGCTGAAAGAGGAGTTCTATTCAAGTTCTAAGGGCATTCTACATACTCATGCTCCTATCACAGAGCCGAACAAGACACCCACTGGTGAACCGAGGGTTTTCTGCTTGAACTGGGTCCGTGCCATGTGACTGAGGTTACAGCTGATCTGCACCAAGGCTTGGACGTAGTTGATTGCATACAGTGACCGTACCAGACATGTGTAGTAGGCTGCAAGAAAAAAGAGAAAGGAAAGGAGGGAGAGGAGTGGAGAAACGAACGGTTTATGTTAGGAAAACTCACAGGCAATCTCACATTCACGGGTGATTCGATGTCAAGCTGGGATTTTGGTGGTGAATATTCAACATGCCATATCTTTTGTTCAAATGGGCTTAGAAACATCCACTCTTGTTTTCTTGCCCACAGTTCTTATTCCGGAGTATTCTGATATGCTGATTTACAAAGTTTAGATAACCTCATGCTTGCAAAATTCCACATGGAGTGTTTGATATTTTATGAACTATGACAAACTGTGCTAGAAAAATAATCAGCATATTTGAAATCAGCACACAAATTTACATAAACTCGGAAAGTTTCAGCAATTTCAATCAAGAATTTAAAATTAAAGGGGTACTGACACCTTTTTTTTTTCGAAGGTGAGCTTACTCTGCCATACAAATCTCCTTTATAGAGAGACAGCTGCAAATGCTGACAAGATATCTTATTTTGATATTACAATTTTCCATGGCGCACCTACCGACATCGACAATACCTTGACGTCAGGCAACAGTACAAGCTCTGGTGACCTCACGCAGCAGTCTGGCTAGTTGTAGCGACATCAGGTACCAAAACTTCCAAGACGGCCGCCTGTGCACTTTCTGGTAAAATAAAGAATTTAATAACGGCCAGTGTGACGGAATTCGCGATGTGTTCTGGCTGGAAAACTTGATCATTGAAGTTTTCGAACTGAGTTTTTGAAGTAGACGTTGCAGGCAAGAACTCTGCTAGCAGTGCAAGTTCGCAAATTGCAGGAGCAACTGCCACTTGGAGGTTCACATACATCGCGAATTCCGTCAGACCGTCCTTTATTAATTTCTTTATTTTCCCAGAAGAAGGGGTAAATCATGATGTGCTGATGTTGCGAAAAGCATGCAGCATGATGCCCGCATGTCACAGCTGTGTTGCAGTGAAGCACGTCTACTTTTCAGCAGGCGCACATTTCAGCTGACCACGAGACCACCTTTTTTCTTCGATATTTTTTTTTTTGCACTGGCAGCAGTGAGGCTGGGGTGCTTCACCTGTCACTCATTCGTATCGCTGCATTCCTTGTGGCTCCTAAGGGCCGTCGTTTCCGCAGATCTGCGGCGAAATTGGGATCGGAAATTGGCACATGGCGCCCAAAGTTTTCGAATTAACCAGGCTGGTGCTGACCGCCACTTCAAATTATCCACTCAAATTTACATTTTAATACACGGGACCGCAGAACTCCTTCAAATTAAGCAGGATTTCGAAGTAACCGTGTTCGAATTAGTGAGGTTTTAATGTAGTTCTATACCGACGCAAATGTTGCTTCAACGTTACGGCAACAATGCGTGCTATGGGGTTCTACTAACATTATTTCATTGATATTAATAAATTTGTTATTGTACTAATGCAAAACCAACAAGTAGCAAAATAAAATCATTTTAAGCTATTGAAACGTACGCATTATGAATCAATGCTTCAGGACACACGAAAATTTTGGACTCTCTTTTATTGTCTTCGGGAGGTCATTCCACACTCCTTCATGCAGGCTGGCCTCCACATGAACTTTCCTCCCATACCAAGCCCCATCCACTTCTCTTTATGATACTGACCAAGAAACGAAAAGACAACCTGAACCTACCTTTTTCTAGGTCCAGAGGCAAGGCCAGCATGAGCTCCAACAGCACAGCTGCAGGGTCACACACGAACACTGGCACCTTCCTTTCGACAGGTGTCAAGCTGCGATACACGCAGAGACTCGTCTTCCACAAACCCAAATGCAATGCGGCAAATAAACAAAGCAAAAAAAAAAGCTGGTGACATCACAGCTTGCCTTGGAGATAAACTCTCGTGCCACCTATCCACAGACGACGTTAACTAGTTCGAACTGTCGCCTGGGCTATGAAGACATTTCAGCTAGTTCAAAACTCACCTAATATATTGTTTTGTGGAACTTCAAAACTATAAGCGAATGTTTTATCGTGGCCCTCTCAAGACGGCTTTTTGAGCATCATTTCCACTACTGAAATTTCTTTTAAACCTCACTGTTGCCTCCCTTCACTAGACAACAGTGTTTCAGAAATCTATACTAAAGCAGCAGCATGCCTCGTCAGTGGAACAGCCTTCTCGTTTCGTTTGCAGACAACTTGTTGGGCGGTAGGCCAGTAACTTAATGACATAATAAAACACGTTCTCATTTAATGTTGCATCATGACTGCCCATGCGCTCCTTATAGGCAATCTATCTGGATCAAGCTCAAAGGTGCAAGTGAAACGATGTGGAAAGGCCGGGTGTCCAGGAAGGGGACTTTCTTTTTTTGCTTTTAGGGCCACTTCCAAATTAGAGCACATAGGAATTAGGTTTACAGCTTACTCTGTCACCTCTCTTAATTACTGCACAGGGTTCACTATGGCCTGTAATAAAAAAAAAGCTCATTAAAGTAGCTGTGAGCACAGCAGAAATTCAAAAAAGTTGTAGTGAAGCAAGTGACTGCAAGGGCAAAGAGCATGGGTAATTCTTGTAGACTACTACAATGCGCCTCACATACGAGTGCTGCAAGAGCTGATACATACACCCTTCTGTGAAATACACTTGCGAGTTGACAGCTGCTAACAAATAATGTTGCATTTCTCAACCCATTCCTTGGTCACACTAGTTCAATGTGAACATGCATTGCAGCCAAGAAATTCACAGAAGCTTTTGACTTGTAAACCACTCTTAGCTTACACAAATTTAGATACTGCAAGACAAATCACAGTTAATCGTCAAGTTCCGATTATGGGTCACTCAATAGGAAGGAAGCTTCCGAAAACGGCCATCACTGAACGGATGACGGTGACCGTGCTACCTGGTAAGGTTCTCACTGAGCACCATGCCAGTGAGTTGTGACCAAAAGGGTGCTTGCCGTCGCTCCATCCACCAGTCTGCATGTAATGCCAGCCCCCGGAACAAAGGCACTGCATATGGAAGTAAAGAACATTAGCTGCGCTCAAAAAGCAACCAGTGGTGAATAAGCTAATGACTCATGAACATACCCAACAGTGACATTTGGTTTAGCATCATAAAAGCATTAGCTGATTTAAAACTTACAGTAAGGGCATAAAGCACTACACAAAGCACAGACTATCAACTTCATTGAAATATGCATCAGCAAAATGAATGCAGTCTAAGCTACTTATACCGAGTTACATCTGTTGAACATTTCTAACATAGGTACTCTAGGAAAAGCCATGCAAAAAGTACAGCACCGAACTACCTGTGTACCAAGCTTCTGTTCGGCTCCACATTTGATATATAAACCACTGTTCCATCATGCAACACCGCTGCGAGTACACCCGTTCTAAATGTCGTGCGATCGCATTTTATCAGTGAAAATATTCACACGGACTAAACAGCAGTGTGAGGAAAAAATGAGCAAGGTGCATGTCTCAAGATACGGATGGCTCACATAACAAGTATTTGGTTTGTGCTAATGATAATGCATAATGATGGGGATTTACTTCATAAGCCTCATGAAATGCAGCTGCGTAATGCAGTGGGACACACTAATAGCAGGAAAAATTAACTGCCGCGTAGCAAAGCATGCTACTCGCTGCTGTTTGCTATTGGAAAGGGCTGCCACGCTGCTTCAAGAACGCAAAAGTCCTCCTGGTAAGATATACTTATTCCACAAGGAAGGTGTGGGTTACAAATAAATAAGTGTTCATGTTTTTGATGAAGCCCAGGAGAAACACACCGGTGATGATTAGAGGCAATTGCAGAGCAGCAGAGGAGGCAAAGGGGGCAGGGAAGGTGCGCAGTAGAACAGTGGGGCAGGGGGGAGGGGGGTATGAAATGAACTTATGGTCGGATACAGCATAAGGCGGGACGTGGCAATGAAATGGTAAATTTGGTCAAAATGTTCCAATTTTTTAATTAATTAAATTTTTTTGCAATCCTCAGACTATCTTTTACGTCATGGTGAAATATTAGAACAAAATAAGTGGTAGAAGTTCAGAAAAAAGCACTTTACTAATGTGCTGTCATCGAAAACTACGAAAAAAGTGGGTTTTAGAAAATGCAAATCGTGCAGCTATCCCTTAGCACAGTGCTGCCATGATGGGCATCACTGCAAAGAGGAGAGATGTGAGCTCAAGGTAGCCACAATGCTGCGTATCTTCTACGAAAAATAAAACCCGCTCCCCTCCTAGTTCCGTTTTCTCAGCTTTGAGGGCTATATTCTTTGAGCTCTGTTTTCTCGGCTTTCACTTTTTGTGCAGTTGCTGTCAGTCATCCTTGTGCCATTTCACAACAAATAAAAATATGACCATTCCGCTTTTTGCACTTAGATTCTCAAACATTCATGAGTGCCGTAAAGCTGTCCACATTTGTCTGAACATCATACAGATTTTTATAATTGTTTTTTTGTAAAAGTTGTTAATGAGACAATATGTAAAGGACATTTTAAAACTTTTATTAGGGGTGTGCGAATATTCGAAATTTCGAATATTTTTCGAATAGTGTTTGCTATTCGATTCGATTCGCACTGAAATTTTACTATTCGAACTATTCGAATTTCCCAAAGACAAATGCAGTCAACGTCCGGTTGAAAGTGACCCCTTCAGATTTTCAATATGCTTCACCTCATAACACTCTCGTATTGCGGCAAAGCCGCCTTTTAAGCTCCGTTACGGTCGAACTTAGCGAAGAGACAGTCCAGTTGAAAGTGGTCCCTAGATTTTCAATAAGCTTCACCTCATCACACCCCCGTATTGCGGCAAAGCTGCCTTTCAAAGTCCGTTACGGTTGAACTTAGCCAAGAGACAGTCAACGTCCGTTTGGAAGTGGTCCCTAGATTTTCAATGTGCTTCACCTCCTCACAACCCCGTATTGCGGCAAAGCTGCCTTTCAAGCTCCGCTACGGTCGCAAATGTATTAACTCAAGAAAACGCTGGTTCCAATATGGAGATGAAAGATGTGGCAGAGTTGGGGGCTCAATTAATACTGTTTTGGACCTGACATTTGGGCAGGAAGTCTGAAAAATCGGGACGCCGAAGCTTTTTAGCATCCAAAATTTCAGATGTTCTTATATATCGACGTCTACGAGGCAGATTTGGAACTCCGGATTTGAAGGGAGCACACCCTTGTCTGCCACATCAGTTGACCTTCCACAGAAGTTGAAAGAGAAGGAGAGGCTGAGGAAATGGCATCTCTGCCTATCACGTGTAACGTGTTGTCGGCAACACTTTGGTTGCACCAAATCATGTACATAAATACAATTCGGCCTCTACATTGCCTCATTCTTGATAAGAAAGACAACTATGAAATATGACCCCACCAGCGCTTCATCAACCTAGCGAAAAGAAACACTTTCATGTTGCTATCTCACAAGAACATACTTAGGGATTCTCTGCAACTTTTTCTGTAATTTCACTTCGAATTATTCGAAAAATGTTTGAGAAATATTCGAAAATTATTCGAAATTATTCGATTTGATTCGCACTCAATCTTTATTATTCGAATTCGCTTCGCACCCAAAATTTTGCTATTCGCACAGCTCTAATTTTTTATGTGTGCTTATATGAACATTAAAAAAGTAAACCAATAGCTTTACGGCACAGAACGGGCCCTTGTGAATACAGTTACGCAAAAATGTTGACGAACTTATGTCGAATTCATTAATTAATTTTGGGATGACAATGAGAGTCTATCAAGTGTTGTAAATCAAAAACTACAACAGATAGCACAAAAAACGATTTCAGTTATGATGTCAGAATAACAAATCACATCTAAGCCAAATTTCATCACTTTATCACCATAAATAACAAGAATAATTTTCATTGCCGCGTCCCCCAGAGGCTTTGCCGAGATGACTGAAAGGGGTCATGAAGCACCCCTTGGGCTGACTGAAAAAACACATCCTGCGGAAAGCTGACACGGCTATGAACTGCTGTGCCAAATATTACAGTCGTGCGCGCCGCGTAATGGCCACAAGCGGAGCGCGAAGTTGCCGTTTCCCCAGGCACCCTCTTTTCAAACAGAGGCCGGTTCTCACTCTCGTCGGTGGGCGGGGCGTCTGTCCGCTGTACGTCGCAAGAGACATAGCATGCTTATTAGCCGATAGCCGACGTAAATCGAGAGCGGCGTTCGGATCAGATGCGCTTCTTGCCGCGGGGTGCCGCCACTTGCCGGCGCCGCACTCCTCAGTACACGGTAGCCGCACTCGCGCAAGCGAATCACAGCGGGAGAGCGATCGCGTTTCATGACGCGCGCTGGCGTAACTTCTTTCCCCCATGCCATCCCTCCCTGTCTAGCTTCCAGTGCGCTCGTTGGCACGAGAAAAGAGAGAAAGCGCTGGGAGCGTGCGCCAAACCCCCGTAACTCCGCTGATTCTTGACGGATTCGAGAAATTTTTGCGGCAATCGATTCGGGAGGCAGTACACTCCGATACTGAGGCCATTAGATCATTACTTGGAAAAGTGGTTCATGACCCCTTGAAGCATGCCAGACGATTGCCACAGCGACAAAAGGAAGAGTCCTGCTTAGTATGTATTATCGGCATTAAATGAAACGCGAACAGCGGAGCACATGGCCAAAGCCTTAGCAAAGCTATAGAGCGCGCCGTACAGTCATCACCTCCGGCAGGCATGCACATCCGGCTTGGCAGCACTGCGCGATACCCCCATAGTGCAATATTTTTGCTTGTGTTCTTGTTCTGACATGGTGATATGATGATAATGGTGGCTGGCAAGGGCGTGTCGAACACTTTCGGTTGTTTCACTTTTGCTTTCTTTTATTTCTTTTATTTTTACTTCGTTTCGAATATCAGAACTAGAACAGAGGTGTGAGTGTAGGGGGACCACACAGTACTGCCAAACCGGATGTCCGCGCCTGTTAATAATGACGAGTGGACGTCGTGCACTATATGTTTGCTAATGCTTGAGCCATGTGCTCCGCTGATCGTGTTTCATTTCACACTGATAGTACTTGGTGGTGTCTCCGAGAGCAGGGTCACTGACTTTGCAGCTTACGATGTCAGTTTGTAGCGCACACACTGATTGGTGCAGACTCGTGTGCATTCACCTCTGAGGTGTACCTGACTATAGTTGCATGGCAAGATTTTTCGGTGCTTTTTCATTTGCTTTTATGGACACTCCAGGAGACCTATCCAAGTGGTATCGAAATGACGGATCACAAGTTAGTGAGAAAAGTTTGTGTGCGAAGGGAGCTTCCACGCAATGCATAAAAAGTAGGCCAAGCAAACAATTCAACACAGTCCAAGGTCGCACTCACAGAAACATGACTGCTTCTTGACTTGTTGTGGTTGGGGTAAGCAGAGGTTTCCTTTCCTTAGCACTATCTCTGCCTCCAAGTTGGTCCTGGAATGCAGAATGACAAAATCAAGGCAATGCTGAATCCCCAACAGCGAAACTGCACCTAAGACACTTGCACAACAACTTGCTTCATATTTTAGGCATGCAAACCTTATCTTACCCCTTCACTAAAAAATTCATGTCTTTGTCATTGCCATAAATGGTGCAGTGAAAAGCGGGGAAACTGTTTTATTTTAATGCGCTTCAAAGTTGGCTATGCCGCAAAGCAAACTACGGCAACAAAGAGCAAGATTTAAAAAATCCAGAGTCTGAACATTGACAATGTGCTGCTGTCTATGTTAACCCCTTCAGGGTTTTCGCCGTACATGTACGGCAGAAGCTTCCTGGTACCAAAGGGTTTTCGTCGTACATGTACGGCATAGCGTTTATTTTTAAAACGCGCGCCTTTTTCGATCATTTCTTTTGTTTGGCCTGTGCTGCCACACTTCAGGAATATGTGGAATTTTTTTCATGCGCCGATGTCTCTCCGTTGTATTTTTTTTTCGCTTCCCAAAACGCCGCGGCGCCTATCGCTTGGCCATCCGAGCGCGTTCGCGGTGCAGCTGGTTTAAAGTGCGCGCCTTTTTCGATCATTTCTCTTGCTTGGCATGTGCTGCCACGCTTCGGGAACACGTGGAATTTTTTTCATGCGCCGATGTCTCTCCGTTGTTGCTTTTTTTATGCTTCGCAAAATGGTGCGCCGCGCGCCGGCTATCGCTTGCGCAACCGAGAGCGCCCGCGGCGCGCTTTGGTTTCAAACGCGCGCCTTCTCCCATTTCTCTTGCTTGGAATGTGCTGCCACGCTTCGGGAATACGTGTAATTTTTTTAATGCGCCAATGTCTCTCCGTCTTTTTTTTTTCTTTCCAAAGAGGCGCGGCGGCTTGTAGTCTCGCATCAGAACGCGCGCACGCGGTCCGGCCTGGTTTCGGTTTCGTCCTTCGGGTGGTTTTCGCTTCTTGCGCCCGCAAAGCTGATGGCTGTTTGGTTTCTAATCTCTCAAAGGGTGACCGCTTGTTACTCTCTCGTTTATTGCACCCCGGCGCGCGATTACATCTGTTTCCGTGCGGCGCTAAATTACACAAACGACGCCGCCGTGATTGCGTTTCCTGTTTTGGGGTCTCGGAAAAACTAACTATTTGTTGGCGATAAGACGAAGTATTACTGTAGCTTTTTCACTCGTTTTCCTTTCCGGACGGGCGCACAACCATATTTTTCTTCCGCACTTGCGCTCACTGACGCAGTTCGCTTACGCTATGGAAGCGCGCGCCGGTTGCGCTGCTGCCGGTGAGTCGAGCAGCGATTCTTCCGATGCGGACTATTCCCCTAGTGCCGAATCAGAATCCGATTCATTGGATTTCAGTTCGTCAGACGAGGATTTTTTGACGAGTTCAGACTCCGATGACGATCAAGGAGCGACATCTGAAACGCGTGCGCGGGAAGCCATGCTTCAAAGGCTGTCACACGCTGAAAAGTTTTTAGTGTATAGAGCACGAGCGTTTTTAACCGGAAACGTACTCTGGTGTGCTTATTTTTGTATGTTTGTGAGCTATGTTTATTACAATGCATACTTTTTATTCATAAAAAACTGTGAAGCTTTATTTTTAGGATTCTGCTTGATTTTACTACGAATAAACCATATGTATGTAACAACAAAACAGATTTTTTGTCACTTTACGGTCACGAAAAAAAATTTTAGACAATTTTTTTCTTAAATAGAATCGTCTGAAGAATTTATTTCAGCAATAAAAAAATTACACATTTTTGGACTGGATTTCGCGAAAAAATTCGACCCTCAAAGGGTTAAAGGGGCTCTGCAACATTTTTCTAGGTAATCATCAAATGCCTTCACTAAAGGAGTTTATTGGCTCACAAATCAAATGCCAAAAAAATTTTTAGAATCCATCAAATAGAAGCGGGATTTGTTGCATGCTTTAAGCACTTGGTCTCTCCTTTCATAACAGCACGCACGCTGAAAGCTGCACATGAGGGGGAGGGGGGTATGACAAGAGGGCAAGAAGCTGTGTCCGTTTGTCAATGCGCGTCATGACCTCGAGCACATTTTTTTTTTTTGAATGTGCGGCTTACTTTCTGTGTAAGTGCGAGTGCTTACATGCGCTTGTCACGGCATCCAGCGGCGGCCGCCGTAACTGTGCAGCTCACGATGCTCAAATCAGCCAATGGCCATAGATTTTGGGTTCATGTCATCATTTGTTGAGAGAAAAGCGAGCGATTTCTTGCTGTCTTTAAGAATTATTTATAAATTTCAGGCCATGTGCTATGCTATAATGTTTGGCTCGCATGTTCTCAGGAGCTTCGACTACCAATCGGAAGCGTTTTGTGACCATCCTCAAAAAAGTGTTGCAGGGCCCGTTTAAAACACAAATAAGGCAATAAACGAAGCCTTTTTTTTTAGCACAATACTCAATAGCCATTTGTGTAGGAGAAAAAAAGTGAATGTGCTTGATTAGTCCAAGTTGCTTTGAAAATAGAAGTATTGCTGTGCCAAGGCAAAGCTTTGTTGTGCTGACAGGCTAGACTTGTCCAAAACGTGCTCTCACCTGGCAATGGAGCAGAGAAACAGCACCAGACCGTGTGAATTGGGCAAGCACGAGATGGTCCGATACTGACTGAATGTTGCATTGGTGAGGTCTTCCATGAAGGGCCGCATCTCTTTTATCGACAGCTCCTGGATCAACACACACACACACATTAAGGCATAAGTGAGGGCACCGAGGCTGTGATTAATTGTTTTTCTTAAGTGTATGAATGAGGTTCTAGTACTGTGTATCAGTACACTGAGGTGTCGTATATATCTAACAGCTGTAGCATCTCTGAAAATTCTATGCAATGTAGTTTCATACTACGGATATATTGACTTCCCATTCCCTACTCCTTCTAATATATTGAACACTATGCCCTTGCATGTTGCTTTATTAAGCTAATACGGCCACTATGAGCATTTTTCATTTCAAGCACGCCATGCACACTGTTAGCTAGGGATGGGCGAATAGCAAATTTGAGGTTCGAAGCGAATCAGAAGCGAATAGTGATTTGGTCGAATAATTTCGAATCGAATAGTTCGAATAGTATATAGTGCATATTATTATGAAAAATTAGCATTTTTGTCATGACCCTTGCACAATAATTAAGAATTGGAACTAGGTATGAGCAAATGTCCCTTTTTTGGTTTGAAATGAAGTGGAAGCAACGCAAATGTCCCTTTTTTGGTTTGAAATGAAGTGGAAGCAACCTTGAATAGTATGAAGATTTGAATTGCAATGGGTGCAAGTTAGAAGTGGAACAATATGTTACAATTTAAAAATTACTATACTTAACGCATATAAGCCCATATAACACGCTTTTGAACTTAAAAAAATTCTGTACACTTAACCTTGAAGTGTGGCTTTGCGGCACTGCAGATTTCTCCTGTAAAGGTGGTTTCACGGTACAGCAACCCGACACTGCAGTGAAACCACCTTTACAGGGGGTTATGTGCGGTCAAACATACATATATTCGTTCATTTCGAATACTTCGAAATTTCAAATAATATAAATTCGTATCGAAGCGAATTCGAATACTGTAATATTCGTTCGAATATTCGAAACGTCCGAATATTCGCCCATCCCTACTGTTAGCAGGTTCATTCAAAGAGGTGGCAGGGAAAGGCAGCACATTTGAGTTACCACTTATTAAAAGTGTGCAGTTCCCTGCCAATGGGTTTACACCATGCATTCCGTCACAAAGCATAGAAGATTATGCTAATTGCAGCAAAGTTTGTGGCAATGGCTATGAATGCGACTGGCTGCATTATTTGCTGATACCGGAAGAGAGTGTGCTCTCTACATCAAGCCACAGTCTACATGGCCAAGCGCACATTGCAGGAAAACTGGTGCAGTGGGCTGCTGCTCTCTCTATCCCATGTGCCTTGCAACTTCTCTCGTTAACGTGGGATAGTGACCAGAAAACAAATGTGATTGTAGCATGGCAATGCAGTGAACACTGGTGCTGCACTATCGTGCTTTTCGATAACGTATTACAGTCGAACCCGGGTATATCGAACTCGCCAAAAAACGTTTATTAGTTCGATATATGGCATAATTCGATATAGGCCTGCTATAGAATTTGATCACACAAAGGCACATACCTATAAGAAAAGTACTCCCTACTCTGGAATAATATAGTCCTGGATATTCTTCTGTTTCAACGACTTCGCTGCCTGCGACAGCACGTACACCTCCACGTTGTCCAACGAGTCGGAGCAGCCTTCCATATTCACGCAATAGCGCCGGACCAACGCAAGTGCACTAATCACTTCGGAGGATGTAGGCAACGGGTCATCGTCAATTTCCTTATTGCTGTCGCTTTGGCTCGTGGTCGGCACGACGTTTGCAACGTAGTCCTCATCTTGTAGCTGGCCCATGATGGCGACATCATCGTCCGCACTGACGAACTCGTCGAATGTCGATCCGTACATGGCGGCGACGTCAGACTTCTCACCGCGCTCGACTCGATTTATGATTTCGAGTTTCGCGGCGAACGGCAAAGTCTGCCTCTTTGCAGAAGCCATGACGACAGCGCGCCAAGAAAGTTCACAGAGCGCTAACAGGCAACACCACCAGCACGGACCACGCTGAATGAGGACTCGAGGAAAAGAGGCAGCAGCAGGCACGCAAGCATAAAGAAAAAATGGCGCCTCGGCGCCTCGGAGAAAGCACGACGGCCTCTGATTGGCTGTAAGCGCTGCAAGCAGGCCAGGATCATTTTTTGCAGGGGGGTGTTCGCCTGTGCACAGCCGGGTCTAAACCACTTTTTCTAGGGTGGCGCCGGCAGTTTTCCCCGCCACCGCGAGGGAAAGCCAACTTGCTGGGGCACTTTTGAGGCACATGGAGTTTGATATATCGGTTGTCGTTGCTATTTTCGTTCGATGTAACAGTAACTTTTGCTATAAATTCTCAATGTAAATATACCGTGTTTAGAAAGTGTTCGATATACGGGATAATTTGATATAAACGGGTTCGATATAGTCGGGCTCGACTGTAAAAGAAGCGTCGCCGTATTACGGCATTTTTTTTTGTGTTCCCGACAGTAAACAATGGCCCCGGGAAACGCTACGAAACAAGACCATATCAACGAGGTCCTACGGTGTTTGTGCTATTGAAATGGCACAGTCTTGATGAAAGACAGCAGGCCGAAGCTTCGGTCTGGCCTGGCCTGCCATGCTAGCCCTCGCCGCGAGTGTTGCGGATTGTGGGCAAGACGTTTTAGCAGTCAGCTGTCAGAGAAGCAGCAAATGTGGTCTGGCTTATGGTCACAGTTGCACCGAGCATCGCGGTTTGAGCACGGGCTCTCTACTGGGCAGACTGACCATTCCTGCATCGAGCAATGTGGTTCCGATGCAGGTTGCCTGCTCGTCGTCATACCCAGACCGTCAAGCTCCATCTTAACCTCAGTGCCGCACGGCAAGATGTGCCGCATTTCCAACATCACAGTGCGAGTTATATATAAACGCAGCGTGAGTTTTATCACAATGTCCTTGCTTCCTTCTCTCTTTGCATTGCACGCACAATAACTGTGACGAAGGTCCAAGTTATTTTCTTTACAACCGCCAACACTAAATGTACAAGACAGTGCACATGACGTGCACAGCCATGTTGGCTTGCTGGCCTGGCTTGTCTTATAACCATTATCGTTTCGCTACTATCAATTACGATCATAGAGAACAGTTGATTGTTCAAGTCATTTCATGTCATGGCCCCTTTCATCCCTTATACCACTAGCGTCCAATCCCAACAATGGCCACACGTGGATATTTAAGCAGAGCACAACAATTAAAGG
>NC_051178.1:109131072-109148705 GCF_013339695.2 Rhipicephalus sanguineus | reverse complement strand
CAACATTTTCGCCTCCATCGAAAATGCAGCCGCCGCGGCCGGGATTCGATCCCGCGACCTTCGGGTCAGCAGTCGAGCGCCATAACCACTAGACCACCGTGGCGGGGTATCGTGGCCCTCTCAAGATGGCTTTTTGAGCATCATTTCCACTACTGAAATTTCTTTTAAACCTCACTGTTGCCTCCCTTCACTAGACAATAGTGTTTCAGAAATCTATACTAAAGCAGCCGCATGCCTCGTCAGTGGAACAGCCTTCTCGTTTCGTTTGTAGACAAATTGTTGGGCGGTAGGCCAGTAACTGACATAATAAAACACGTTCTCATTTAATGTTGCATCATGACTGCCCATGCTCTCCTTATATGCCAATCTATCCGATCAAGCTCAAAAGTGCAGTGAAATCATGTGGAAAGGCCGGGTGTCCAGGAAGGGGCTTTTTTTATGCTTTTAGGGCCACTTCCAAATTAGAGCACATAGGAATTAGGTTTACAGTAGAGCTGTGCGAATAGCAAAATTTTGGGTGCGAAGCGAATTCGGATAATAAAGATTGAGTGCGAATCGAATAGAATATTTTTGAATAATTTTCGAATAATTCGAAGTGAAATCACAGAAAAAGTTGCAGAGAATCCCTAAGTATGTTCTTGTGAGATAGCAACATGAAAGTGTTTCTTTTCGCTAGGTTGATGAAGCGCTGGTGGGGTCATATTTCATAGTTGTCTTTCTTAGCAAGAGTGAGGCAATGTAGAGGCCGAATTGTACTTATGTACATGATTTGGTGCAACCAAAGTGTTGCCTACAACACTTTACACGTGATAGGCAGGGATGCCATTTCCTCAGCCTCTCCTCCTCTTTCAACTGCTGTGGAAGGCCAAATGATGTGGCGGACAAGGGTGTGCTCCCTTCAAGTCCGGAGTTCCAAATCTGCCTCGTAGACGTTGATATATAAGAACATCTGAAATTTTGGATGCTAAAAAGCTTCGGCGTCAGATTTTTCGGACTTCCTGCCCAAATTTCAGGTCCAAAACAGCATAACTGAGCCCCCAAGTCTGCCACATCTTTCATCTCCATATTGGAACCAGCGTTTTCTTGAGTTAATACATTTGCGACCGTAGCGGAGCTTGAAAGGCCGCTTTGGCGCAATACGAGGGTGTGATGAGGTGAAGCATATTAAAAATCTAGGGACCACTTCCAAACGGACGTTGACTCTCTCTTGGCCCTAAGTTCGACCGTAACGGACCTTGAAAGGCAGCTTTGCCGCAGTACGGGGGTGTGAGGAGGTGAAGCATATTGAACATCTAGGGACCACTTCCAATCGGACGTTGACTGTCTCTTGCCTAAGTTCGACCGTAACGGAGCTTGAAAGGCAGCTTTGCCGCAATACGGGGGTGTGATGAGGTGAATCATATGAAAATCTAGGGACCACTTCCAACCGGACTTTGTCTCTTGGCCAAGTTCGACCGTAACGGAGCTTGAAAGGCAGCTTTGCCGCAATACGAGAGTGTAATGAGGTGAAGCATATTGAAACTCTGAAGGGGTCACTTTCAATCGGACGTTGACTGCATTTGTCTTTGGGAAGTTCGAATAGTTCGAATAGTAAAATTTCAGTGCGAATCGAATCGAATAGCAAATACTATTCGAAAAATGTTCGAAATTTCGAATATTCGCACACCCCTAGTTTACAGCTTACTCTGTCACCTCTCTTAATTATTGCACAGTGTTCACTATGGCCTGTAATAAAAAAAAAAGCTCATTAAAGTAGCTGTGAGCACAGCAGAAACGCAAAAAAGTTGTAGTGAAGCAAGTGACTGCAAGCGCAAAAAACATGGTTAATTTTTGTAGACTCTACTACAATGCGCCTCACATACGAGTGCTGCAAGAGCTGATACATACACCCTTCCGGGAAACACACTTGCGAGTTGACAGCTGCTAACAAATAATATTGCACTTCTCAACCCATTCTTTGGTCACACTAGTTCAAGGTGAATATGCATTGCAGCCAAGAAATTCACAGAAGCTTTTGACCTAGTAAATCACTCTTAGCTGACACAAATTTAGATACTGCAAGACACATCACAGTTAATCGCGAAGTTCCAATTATGGGTCACTCAATAGGAAGAAAGCTTCCGAAAACGCCATCACTGAACGGATGACGGTGACCGTGCTACCTGGTAAGGTTCTCACTGAGCACCATGCCAGTGAGTTGTGACCAAAAGGGTGCTTGCCGTCGCTCCATCCACCAGTCTGCATGTAATGCCAGCCCCCGGAACAAAGGCACTGCATATGGAAGTAAAGAACATTAGCTGCGCTCAAAAAGCAACCAGTGATGAATAAGCTAATGACTCATGGGTATACCCTTCAGTCACATTTGGTTTAGGCTCACAAGAGCGTTGCCTGAATTAAAACTTATAGTAAGGGCATAAAGCAATACACAAAGCACAGACTATCAACTTCATTGAAATATGCATCAGCAAAATGAATGCAGTCTAAGCTACTTATACCGAGTTACATCTGTTGAACATTCTAACATAGGTACTCTAGGAAAAGCCACGCAAAAGTACAGCACTGAACTACCTGTGTACCAAGCTTCTGCTCGGCTCCACATTTGATATATAAACCACTGTTCCATCATGCAACACCGCTGCAAGTACACCCGTTCTAACTGTCCTGCGATCACATTTTATCAGTGAAAATATTCACGCAGACTAAACAGCAGTGTGAGGAAAAAATGAGCAAGGTACATGTCTCAAGATACGGATGGCTCACATAACAAGTATTTGGTTTGTGCTAATGATAATGCATAATGATGGGGATGTACTTCATAAGCCTCATGAAATGCAGCTGCGTAACGCAGTGGGACACATTAATAGCAGGGAAAATTAACTACCACGTAGTGAAGCATGCTACTTGCTGCTGTTTGCTGTTAGAAAGGACTGCCATGCTGCTTCAAGAATGCTAAAGCCTTCTGGCAATATATGTGTATTCCACAAGGAAGGTGTGGCTTACAAATAAATAAGCAAATGTTCATGTTTTTGATGAAGCCCAGGAGAAACAGACCGGTGTTGATTAGAGGCAATAGCAGAGCAGCAGAGGAGGCAAAGGGGGAAGGGAAGGTGTGCAGTAGAACAGTGGGGCAGGGGGGAGGGGGGTATGAAATGAACTTATGGTCGGATACAGCATAAGGCGGGACGTGGCAATGAAATGGTAAATTTGGTCAAAATGTTCCAATTTTTTCATTATTTAAATTTTCTTGCAATCCTCAGACTATCTTTTATGTCATGGTGAAATATTAGAACAAAATAAGTGGTAGAAGTTCAGAAAAAAGCACTTTACTAATGCGCTGTCATCGAAAACTACGAAAAAAGTGGGTTTTAGAAAATGCAAATCGTGCAGCTATCCCCTGGCACAGTGCTGCCATGATGGGCATCATTGTAAAGAGGAGAGATGTGAGCTCAAGGTAGCCACAATGCTGCATATCTTCTACGAAAAATAAAACCCGCTCCCTTCCTAGTTCCATTTTCTCAGCTTTGAGGTCTATATTCTTTGAGCTCCGTTTTCCCGGCTTTCACTTTTTGTGCAGTTGCTGTCAGTCATCCTTGCGCCATTTCACAACAAATAAAAATATGACCATTTTGCTTTTTGCACTTAGATTCTAAACATTCATGAGTGCCGTAAAGCTGTCCACATTTGTCTGAACACCATACAGATTTTTATAATTGCTTTTTTGTAAAAGTTGTTAATGAGACAATATGTAAAGGACATTTAAAAATTTTTTTGTGCGCTTATTTGAACATTAAAAAAGTAAACCAACAGCTTTACGGCACAGAACGGGCCCTTGTGAATACAGTTACGCGAAAATGTTGACGAACTTATGTCGAATTCATTCATTAATTTTGGGATGACAATGAGAGTCTATCAAGTGTTGTAAATCAAAAACTACAACAGATAGCACAACAACGATTTCAGTTATGATGTCAGAATAACACATCACATCTAAGCCAAATTTCATCATTTTATCACCATAAATAACAAGAATAGTTTTCATTGCCACGTCCCCCAGAGGCTTTGCCGAGATGACTGAAGCATGCCAGACGATTGCCACAGCGACGAAAGGAAGAGTCCTGCTTAATATGTATTATCGGCATTAAATGAAACGCGAACAGCGGAGCACATGGCCAAAGCATTAGCAAAGCTATAGAGCGCGGCGTACAGTCATCACCTCCGGCAGGCATGCACATCCGGCTTGGCAGCACTGCGCGATACTCCCATAGTGCAATATTTTTGCTTGTGTTCTTGTTCTGATATGATGATAATGGTGGCTGGCAAGGGCGTGTCGAACACTTTTGGTTGTTTCACTTTTACTTTCTTTTATTTCTTTTATTTTTACTTGTTTCGAATATCAGAACTAGAACAGAGGTGTGAGTGTAGGGGGACCACACAGTACTGCCAAACCGGATGTCCGCACCTGTTAATAATGACGACTGGACGTTGTGCACTATATCCTTGCTAATGCTTGAGCCATGTGCTCCGCTGATCGTGTTTCACTTCATACCGATAGTACTTGGTGGTTTCTCCGAGAGCAGGGTCACTGACTTTGCGGCTTACGATGTCAGTTTGTAGCGCGCACACTGATTGGTGCAGGCTAGTGTGCATTCACCTCTGAGGTGGGAGTGCCGCTGCCTTCTGAAGTTGTACCTGACTATAGTTGCATGGCAAGATTTTTCGGTGTTTCTTCATTTCCTTTTATGTACACTGACCTATCTGGAATTGGTATCGAAATGACGGATCACAAGTTAGTGAGAAAAGTGTGTGCGAAGGGAGCTTCCACGCGATGCATAAAAAGTAGGCCAAGCAAACAATTCAACACAGTCCAAGATCACACTCACAGAAACATGACTGCTTCTTGACTTGTTGTGGTTGAGGTAAGCAGAGGTTTCCTTTCCTTAGCACTATCTCTGCCTCCAAGTTGGTCCTGGAATGCAGAATGACAAAATCAAGGCAATGCTGAATCCCCAACAGCAAACTGCACCTAAAACACTTGCACAACAATTTGCTTCATATTTTAGGCATGCAAACCTTATCTTACGCCTTCACTAAAAAATTCATGTCTTTGTCATTGCCATAAATGGTGCAGTGAAAAACGGGGAAACTGTTTTATTTTAATGCACTTCAAGGTTGGCTATGCCGCAAAGCAAACTATGGCGACAAAGAGCAAGATTTAAAAAATTCAGAATCTGAACATTGACAATGTGCTGCTGTCTATGTTAAAGGGGCTCTGCAACACTTTTCTAGGTAATCATCAAATGCCTTCACTAAAGGAGTTAACTGGCTCACAAATCAAATGCCAAAAAAATTTTTAGAATCCGTCAAATAGAAGTGGAGTTACAGGAATTTGTTGCTTGCTTTAAGCACTTGGTCTCTCCTTTCATAACAGCACGTGCGCTGAAAGCTGCGCATGGGGGGGGGGGAGGGGGTATGACTAGAGGCCAAGATGCTGTGTCCGTTTGTCAATGCGCGTCATGACCTTGAGGACTTTTTTTTTTAATGTGCGGCTTACTTTCTGTGTAAAAGCGAGTGCTTGCATGCGCTTGTCCAACACCCTCTAGACTTTAAGGCCTGAAGGCTGCCACCGTGACGTCACGAAGCGGCGGCGGTGGTTACTCGCCACCGAGCAGCGAAGGCTTGCGTAGGGATGTCTGCTGTGCGCTTGTCTTGGCCTTTTCTTTTGTCAGTGTTCCTGTTTGGTGCTTAGGAATTCCCTCCTCAGGAGTAAAGGAATTGCATGCAAATATTCACGGTCAAATGAGCCTCACAAATTTTAACATATTTCTTTCTTTTGTGAATAAGTAAAAGACGTGTGTTTGCTGTGAGGAGTATCAAGCACTTAAACCGAGTTTTGCTGAGCTTATGCCCTGTATTTCACCTCAGTAGTAAACAGAAATAGATATATCAAATGTCCAGGAACTTCGCATAATTTCGTTTATCGGTTCTTGGTTATACATCCGGCTGGTAGCACAAACTTGCGACTGATTGATACATCGGCCACAAAAGAGCCCGAACACGTAGTCACACCTCAAAGAAAATTATCTTCACGTAATGCATTCAGGGAAGTTCGAATGAAAAAAAAAGATGCATAGGAACAAGCTACCCTTCGACCTTAAGTAAAACTGCAAGGTTAACTGTTTCTGTGTGAAAATACGTATCTTCACGTTGCAGCTTATGATTATCTTACCTGAAAAAAAAGATGCATAGTAAATTCGAACAGAGGAAATATAAGTCCAAGGAACAAGCTAGAAAGTAAAACTTGCATTTTGGTGGTAGCTGCGAACAACTGATAGGCTATTTACAGCGGGGCCAAAGGCACTAATAAATGAGAGCACACCTCAAAGAGTGATCTTCATTTTGTCTGAATGCATTCAGCTTCTAAAACCATTCGAATGAGAGATTTCTAGCATGCTGCAGCGTTTCCAACAAGCTACCCTTCGAGAACCAGCTTCAGCTGCAAGGTTAACTGTTCGTCGTAGGCTTAAATATGCTTCTCGAGAACCAGCTTGCGCTTGCAGGAGCTGGGAAACTTCGTGAGGTGCTAATAAATGAAACTCGAGGAATCTTAAAGCACTGCTTTGCGATTGCATTTTGGAGCATTCGCAGAGCGACAAACAGCGCTACTGCTTCCAGCGTTTCCAGCTTGCCCTTCTTTGACGAGGTCAGTGCTTCTCTGCAAACAAACTTTTCTTTATTCACTGTTCTTGTTTTGACGATTGCTCAGGACTGCTTGCTTCAAACCACAGCATACCCTGCCATACTTCCACTGTCCATTGTCCGTCACATTTCTCACTCTTGAGTATTAAAATATGTTTCGGCTCGTGACACTGGTTCAGCAACGGTGATTTCAACTTGCTTCCCTCTGAAATGCCATTCCTCATCCTCGTCACTGCGTGTTTCTATTGCTCCACTACGTGGCGACTGCAATGTCACGTCAACAGCTGCTCACCCTGACACTTCTGTGCCATTGCTCTCCTCGCGCGCAGCCATGCTTTCAGCGCAGCTCCGCACTGGCGTTTCTAGAAATCGAAAAAGCACACCTTGGAAGTATATGTAGAATATCACTTCTAAGTCACTCTTGAGTTGGAAGGCGGCGTGAAGGACACAGCACTTGTATAAAAATACCGGGATAATGTCGCGCGCAGCCATTTTCAGCGCAGCTCCGCAGCAAGGAGTGAAGTTGTCGACGCTCTCAAAACGCAGGCACACTTCAAGCCATTCCTCATCCTCGTCACTGGCACTGAAGGACACAGCACTTTCGTGCCGGTGTGCCGCCGCACTTCGCCTCCGTCAAAATCAGCTTGGACACACGTTATCTCGTTCTCGGTCACCCTGAGGTTCTGTGAATGCAATGACACGAACCGACGTTCAGCCCTTGCAGGTTTCTTCGCATGAAAAATCAGAAAAATGGCGCGACTTCTTACCTTGCCCTCCGTCAGTGAACGCGCGCTGAAGACACAGCACTTGCGTTGAGCGGGCCACTTATCTCGCGGGGAAACCGGATTCCCGCTGCCGTCGCCGCCTCCACAGCTTCAGCACGCACGACGCTTTCTTCCGCCGAGTAAAGTTATCTGCACTGACAGAACCGACGTGACACGTGTGGCAGGTCTAGATCCGCGTTTGAACGGGCCACTGCGGCGGCCGCCGTTCTGTGCCGTCGCCGCCTCCATTAAATACAGCGCGCTTTTGCACTTCGAATGCCAGGTGCTGACAACGTATTTCATTTAAAGATAACTCTCATAGGGTGTGGCTTGTCGCAGCCATCCAGCGTTTGAGTGCAGGAAGAAAAATGGCGACTTTGGGTTCTTGCTGTCTTTCAGACTGAGAGAAAAGCGAATTTGCTGTTTCGAGTTGTATGTTCTCAGGTTTGCGCACTACCAATCGCTTTGCTATGATGTTTGGCTCGCTGCCGTCGCGCCTCCACTTCTCAAAAAAATGTTCTCACGGCCTGCACTTCGGCCATGGACTATTCGCGCTTCGGCCTTAAGCCTTTTTTTTTTTAGAGGGTGTTGGCACAAATACTCAATGTCGCATTTGTGTAGGAGAAAAAAAAAAAGTGAATGTGCTTCATTAGCAAACTTGTTTGAAAATAGAAGTATTGCTCATTATTGTGCTGCTTTGACTTTGGCTTAGACTGTGCAATAAACAAGGCAAACATGCTCTCACCTGGCAATAGAGCAGAGAAACAGCACCAGACCGTGTGAATTGGGCAAGCACGAGATGGTCCGATACTGACTGATGTTGCATTGGTGAGGTCTTCCATGAAGGGCCGCATCTCTTTTATCGACAGCTCCTGGATCAACACACACACATTAAGGCATAAGTGAGGGCACCGAGGCTGTGATGAATTTTTTTTCAGATCTGTGCGAATAGCAAATTTTTGGCAGCGAAGTGAATTCGAATATTGAAGTGTGAGTGCGAATCGAACAGAATATTTTTCGAATACTTCTCGAATATTTCTAGAATATTTTTCGAATAGTTCGAAGCGAAATTGCAGAAAAAAAAAGTTAGACAGGATTCCTAATCATATTCTTATGAGATAGCAGCATGAAAGTGTTTCTTTTCGCTAGGTTGATGAAGCACTGGCGGGATGTAGAGGCCGAATTCTATTTATGTACATGATTTGTGGCAACCAAAGTGTTGCCGAAAACACTTTACGCGTGATAGGCAAAGATGCCATTTCCTCAGCCTCTCCTCCTCTTTCAACTTCTGTGGAAGCCCAACTGATGTGGCGGACAAGGGTGTGCTCCCTTCAAGTCCGGAGTTCCAAATCTGCCTCGTAGACGTCGATATATAAGAACATCTGAAATTTTGGATGCTAAAAAGATTCGGCTTCCGATTTTTCGGACTTCCTGCCCAAATTTCAGGTCCAAAACAGCATTAATTGAGCCCCCACCTCTGCCACATCTTTCATCTCCATGTTGGAACCAGCGTTTTCTTGAGTTAATACATTTACGACCATAGCAGAGCTTGGAAGGCAGCTTTGCCGCAACACCGGGGTGTGATGAGGTGAAGCACATTGAAAATCTAGGGGCCACTTCCAATCGGACGTTGACTGGGTCTTGGCAAAGTTCGACTGTAACGGAGCTCGAAAGGCAGCTTTGCCGCAATACCGATGTGTGATGAGGTGAAGCATATTGAAAATCTAGGGGCCACTTCGGACGTTGACTGTGTTTTGGCAAAGTTCGACTGTAACGGAGCTTGAAAGGCAGCTTTGCCACAAAACCGGGGTGTGATGAGGTGAAGCATATTGAAAATCTAGGGACTACTTTCAATCGGACGTTGACTGTGTCTTGGCAAAGTTCGTCTGTAACGGAGCTTGAAAGGCAGCTTTGCCGCAATACCAGTGAAGCATATTGAAAAATCTAGGGACCACTTCCAATCGGACGTTGACTGTGTCTTGACAAAGTTCGACTGTAACGGAGCTTGAAAGGCAGCTTTGCCACAATACCGGGGTGTGACGAGGTGAAGCATATTGAAAAATCTAGGGACCACTTCCAACCGGACGTTCACTGTCTCTTGGCAAAGTTCGACTGTAACGGAGCTTGAAGGGCAGCTTTGCCGCAATACCGATATGTGATGAGGTGAAGCATATTGAAAATCTAGGGACCACTTCCAATCGGACGTTGACTGTGTCTTGGCAAAGTTCGACTGTAACGGAGCTTGAAAGACAGCTTTGCCGTAATACCTATGTGTGATGAGGTGAAGCATATTGAAAATTTAGGGACCACTTTCAATCGGACGTTGACTGTCTCTTGGCAACGTTCGACCGTAACGGAGCGTGAAAGGCAGCTTTCCGCAATACGAGAGTGTAATGAGGTGAAGCATATTGAAAATCTTAAGAGGTCACTTTCAATTGGACATTGACTGTATTTGCTTTTGGAAGTTCGAATAGTTCGAATAGTAAAATTCCAGTGCGAATTGAATTGAATAGCAAGCACTATTCGAAAAATATTCGAAATTTCGAATATTCGCACACTCCTAATTTTTTTCGTTAAGTGTATGAATGAGGTTCTAGTACTGTGTATCAGTACATTGAGGTATTGTACATATCTAACAGTCGTAGCATCTCTTTGAATATCCTATGCAATGTATACTACGGATATATTGACCTCCCATTCTCCACCCTTTCTAATATATTGCACACTATGCCCTTTCATCTTACTTTATTAGGCTGATACGGCCACTATGAGCCTTTTTCATTTCAAGCACGCCATGCACACTGTTAGCAAGTTCATTCAAAGAGGCGGCAGGGAAAAGCAGCACGTTTGAGTTACCACTTATTAAAAGTGTGCAGTTCCCTGCCAATGGGTCTACACCATGCGTTCCGTCACAAAGCATAAAAGATTATGCTAATTGCAGCAAAGTTTGTGGCAATGGCTATGAATGCGACTGGCTGCGTTATTTGCTGATACCGGAAGAGAGTGTGCTCTCTCCATCAAGCCACAGTCTACATGGCCAAGCGCACATTGCAGGAAAACTGGTGCAGTGGGCTGCTGCTCTCTCTATCCTATGTGCATTGCAACTTCTCTCGTTAACGTGGGATAGTGACCAGAAAACAAATGTGATTGTAGTTTGGCAATGCAGTGAACACTGGTGCTGCACTATCGTGCTTTTCAATAACGTATTAAAAGAAGCGTCGCCGTATTACGGCATTTCTTTTTTTTGTTCCCGACTGTAAACAATGGCCCCGGGAAACGCTACGAAACAAGACCATATCAACGAGGTCCTACGGTGTTTGTGCTATTGAAATGGCACAGTCTTGATGAAAGACAGCAGGCCGAAGCTTCGGTCTGGCCTGGCCTGCCATGCTACATCTCGGCGCGAGCGTTGCGGATTGCGGGCAAGACGTTTAAGCAGTCAGCTGTCAGAGAAGCAGCGAATGGTCACAGTTGCACCGAGCATCGCGGTTTGAGCACGGGCTGTCTACTGGGCAGACTGACCATACCTGCATCGAGCAATGTGGTTCCGATGCAGGTTGCCTGCTCGTCGTAATACCCAGACCGTCAAGCTCCATCTTAACCTCAGTGCCGCAGGGCGAGATGTGCCGCATTCCCGACATCACAGTGCAAGTTATATATAAATGCAGCGTGAGTTTTATCACAATGTCCTTGCTTCCTTCTCTCTTTGCATTGCACGCACAATAACTGTGACGAAGGTCCAAGTTATTTTCTTTACAACAGCCAACACTAAATGTACAAGACAGAGCACATGACGTGCACAGCCATGTTGGCTTGCTGGCTTGGCTTGTCTTATAACTATGAGTGTGCGAATATTCGAAACTTCGAATATTTTTCGAATAGCGTTTGCTATTCGATTCGATTCGCACTGGAATTTTATTATTCGAACTATTCCAACTTCCAAAAAACAAGTACAGTCATCGTCGAATTGAAAATGACCCCGAGAGATTTTCAATATGCTTCACCTCATTACACTCTCGTATTGCGGCAAAGCTACCTTTCAAGCTCCGTTTGGTCGAACTTAGCCAAGACGCAATGTCCGATTGAAAGTGACCCCTGGAGATTTTCAATATGCTTCACCTCATTACACTGTCGTATTGCGGCAAAGCTTCCTTTCTAACTCCGTTACGGTCGAACTTGGCCAAGACGCAGTCAACGTCCGATTGGAAGTGGTCCCTAGATTTTTAATATGCTTCACCTCATCACATCCCGTATTGCGGCAAAGCTGCCTTTCAAGCTCCGTTACGGTCGAACTTGGCCAAGACGCAGTCAACGTCGATTGAAAATGACCCCGAGAGATTTTCAATATGCTTCACCTCATTACACTACCGTATTGCGGCAAAGCTGCCTTTCAAACTCCGTTACGGTCGAACTTAGCCAAGACACAGTCAAGTCCGATTGAAAGTGGTCCCTAGATTTTCAATATGTTTCACCTCATCACACCCCCGTATTGCGGCAAAGCTGCCTTTCAAGCTCCGCTATGGTCGCAAATGGATTAACTCAAGAAAACGCTGGTTCCAACATGGAGATGAAAGATGTGGCAGAGGTGGGGGCTCAATTAATGCTGTTTTGGACCTGAAATTTGGGCAACTCTGAAAAATCGGACAAAATTTTATATGTTCTTATATATCGACGTCTACGAGGCAGATTTGGAACTCCGGACTTGAAGGGAGCACACCCTTGTCCGCCACATCAGTTGGGCTTCCACAGAAGTTGAAAGAGGAGGAGTAGGCTGAGGAAATGGCATCTTTGCCTATCGTGTAAAGTGTTGTCAGCAACACTTTGGTTGCACCAAATCATGTACATAAATAGAATTCGGCCTCTACATTGCCTTATTCTTGATAAGACAACTATGAAACACCACCCTGTGCCAGCGCTTCATTAACCTAGCAAAAAGAAACACTTTCATGTTGCTATCTCATAGGAACATACTTGGGGATTCTCTGCAACTTTTTTCTGTAATTTCACTTCGAAGTATTCAAAAAGTGTTTAAGAAATATTCGAAAATATTCTAAGATTATTCAATTCGATTCGCACTCAATCTTTATTATTCGAATTCGCTTCGCACCCAAAATTTTGCTATTCGCACAGCTCTACTTATAACCATTATCGTTTCGCTACTATCAATTACGATCATAGAGAATAGTTGATTGTTCACGTCATTTCATGTCATGGCCCCTTTCATCCCTTATACCACTAGCGTCCAATCCCAACAATGGCCACACGTGGATATTTAAGCGAGCCAATAATAAAGGGTATGCAGAATTGAAAATGAAAAGAACTGTTACTAAATGTGACTCCACTTAAGCAGAGCAGCACAACATTAAAAGGACAGAATGCATAGTTTCAAATTACAAGCACTTCAACAAAATTTTGCTGATAATTCATAGGGCACAGTAGGGCAAGCTGTACAAAAATGAGGATAGATAACATGCAAGACACGCAACACTGTCGCAGAACCTTGGTTTTATTTATGACAGAAGAGCAGCACAAAAAGTTATAGCAGGCAGGCACTTTTCCGGCAAACTGCTTGCTATGAATACAGTAAAACCTCCGTGAAACAATCATGGCTCATGCGAACTTTGTGTTGGTAGAAATTTTTCTTGAGTCCTGGCTAAGAACTATTACTCAGCACTAGGCTTGTGCAAATAGTAAATTTTAGGTTCGAAGCAATTTCGAAGAGAATAGTGGTTTGGTCGAATAATTTCAAAGTGAATTCGAATACTAGTATATATCACATATTATAAAGAAAAATTAGCATATTTGTCAAGACCCAACTAACCTGCACAATATTTTTTTAAAGTTGAAACAAGGCATGTGCATATATGTTATTCTTATTGGTTCAAAGGGAAGTGGAAGCAAATTTTGAATAGTAGCAGGATTTCACTTTCGATGGAATACAAGTGATAACCTGCAAAATACGTTATGTTTTAAAATTTACTATACGTAGAGCATAAAAGCCGGTATAACACACCTTTTAAACTTAAAAAATGATGAATCGATGTGAGGGTAATATGTTCATTTAATTAACCTTGAAATGGGGCTCATCACCATCAAGAAATGGTATGAGCCACAGAAATCAGGCCATCCAAGTCAAATTCCCAATGAGGCTAGCGAAGCCAAGCTCAGGAAGTTACTAATTACTACTGACTGAGTCGTGACTAATTAAACCTAAACAATTCCGATTAAGTCTAATTAGTGTTAATTATGACTATGTCTTAACACTAATTGTGTGTGATCTAACCAAGCCCACCAGAGATACTTGAGTTTCATGAGGCCTAACTATGCTAATTAATCCTTGCAGAGATTGAGCCAAGCCGGGACTAGCTAGGAGACCACCAGCTCCGTTGCGACTGAGCCTAGCGCCCCTAGAGCAAGCTGCCCACAATTTTTTTTTCCCCTCCTGTCTGCTGTTGTTGTCGTGCCTTACACCTCTAGATATGCTGAACCAACAGACCCAGTTGGTCATTCTGACAAGGTCTTACCGTACGCACTTTTGTGCTTAAACAACACTTATGAATACTCACCTCCACCATAGGCTTGTGTGAAAGCATCGCGGACAGGTCTTGCACCAGTTGAGTGTTGGGTGTCGTGCCCCTGCGTACCAGCGCACCTCTGGGTTCCTCGGGGTGCAGTGGAAGGACAGAGTTTGCAAGCTGTCTGCACAGTGGGCACCAGTACTCTCCTCGCTCAACTGCAACAGTCTGCAACCGCTGGCTCTGTTGGCTCTACAGAAAATAAATGAGAGAATAAAAGAGGCATTTTTCTTTGAGACATACACCCTGTTCCATATTAGTTAAAGGGATCCGGACACCGACCAAATGATTTGAAAACGAATGTATTGACGTTTCGGCTCCCCCACGGGAACCATGTTCACAATAAAAGATCGGCACAGCAGTTCGCCACAATGGATCAGCTCCAGCTATATACGGCCTACTGAAGGTACACAAGACCGATACCCCCTGCGGCCCATAGTGGACTTCACTCGCTCCCCGCTCCACAGGCTGTCAGGTTTTCTTCATAGGGTCATCTCGCCGCTGGTAGGCAAAGGTGCTACCTATATACGCAACATGTATGACTTCATCGAAAAGGTCAAAGACACTATAGTCGATCCGGATGAAGTCTTGGTTTCCTTTGACATTGTGTCACTTTTCACGAGTGTACCCATAGACATGGCCGTGGATGTGTGCGTCGCCGCCTTCGACATGGACCCGACATGGACACGACTCGAAGTGCACGACCTAGGCAGGCTACTCAAGTTTTGCCTGTCGAACACCTATTTTCACCTTTCAGAAGAAGTATTATCGGCAGGTACACGGTGCGGCGATGGGGGCGTCGATTTCAGTGACTGCTGCTAACCTAACAATGGAGGCTATTGAAGCTCGGGCACTTTCCTCGTTTACGCCGAAACCGAAGTGCTTTCTGAGGTATGTCGACGACTGCTTCAGTGTTTTGCAGCGGCAGAACCTCGACCTATTCACGGTTCACCTCAACAGTATGCATGCAGCAATTCAGTTCACAGTCGAAGCGGAGTCTGAGGGCCAGCTACCGTTCTTGGACGCCCTGGTGAAGTGCGATGGCTCACGCTTGTCTTTCAAGGTGTTTAGGAAGCCCACTCACACTGTGCGCTACCTGAACTACAGATCGGTGCACCCGGCATCGCAAGAGAGGTCCGTTGTTGGCTCTCTTCTTCGTCAGGTGGAAAGGGTATGCACGACAGAGGAAGATTGTGCGGGTGACAATGCAATGGTGTGGCAGGAGCTGATGGCGTGTGGTTACCCTGAGTACCTAATTGACTCAGTATGGCGCCAGTTGGCTTGTGCAGTGCCCATCAAATCTGGACCAACACAGAGACGGGCCAATATTCCATACATTCCGGGTGTAAGCGAGCCCCTTGCACGAGTTCTGCGGCCTTACGACGTGCAGGCTGCGCACGTCCGGTCCAGGAAGCTCCGGCACGAACTCGTACGTGTGAAGGACCCTATTGAAAAGGAAAGGTACCCGGGTGTTGTGTACGTCATCCCTTGCGCGGACTGCCCTTACGTCTACGTGGGGGAAACCAGCAACTTCAAACAACAGCACAAGAATGACGTCAAGAATAAACCTGTTGCGTCCAATGCCGTGGCCGAACACTGAGCAACTACCGTATTTACTCGAATCTAACGCGCACCTTTTTTCCGGAAAAACGAGTCCAAAAATCGCATGCGCGTTAGAATCGAGTACCGAAAAAAAAAAAAAGAAACTCGGTTATCGTATTGCCATCGACATTTCAAAATGGCCGCCTCCTACGATTTCTGCCATTTTTTCAGTTCGTACGTGTGCTGAGGAAATTGTCATCCCGCTCTGCGTTCGCATCGACGGCATGGAAGTGCCGGCTCCAAATACTCGACGAGTGTACCACGATGCCGCATTTAAAAGAATAATTATACATGTGCAGAGAGCCGGACGGAAATCGGGCCGCATCGCGGTCGTTCGGATATAGTTCGGAGTTCCCGAAACGTGCGTGCGAGACTGGCGCAAACAGAAGCAGATTTTTTACAGCAAAGCTTCACGAAAAGGTTTCAGTGGACCAAAGCAGGGCCGGTTTCCCGAAATCGAAGAGCGTTGACAGCGACAAGGAGTTGTCCGACAGCGACGAGGACTGATCCATTACGCGACTCGTATCGCCGCCGTAGTGGTGACAGTTTTAGCGGCAAGGCCCGCTTTCTGACTGTGTTTTACTTTTTTGAAACTTTAGTTCTTTAAAACCCAAATACATGTTCTTCTGAATGTGCGAAGTTTGACTCCTACGGACTTTCTTTCTTCTTTTCTCTCACGAAAAATGGGTGCGCGTTATAATCGATGTATTACTTTTTTATTTTTTTTGGTCGCGGAAAACGGGTGCGCGTTACAATCGAGGGCGCGGTAGAATCGAGTAAATACGGTACGTCACACGCTATCAGCTGGAAAGACGCCCGTGTGATTGCCAGGGAGAAAAATCGTGCTACGTGCCTTTATCTGGAGTCCCTGATCATCCAAACCACGCCGCACATTCCTAATCGCAACGAGGGTAATCTTCCTCGGATGTACGCCAGGTGTCTTGGTCACGTGATGTGCCGCGCTTAAAAAGGCGAACTGCTGTGCCGATCTTTTAGTGTGAACATGGTTCCCGTGGGGGCACCGAAAGGTCAATACATTCGTTTTTAAATCATTTGGTCGGTGTCCAGATCCCTTTAACTATAATATGTTTGATCCCAGCCAGACGGGTTTCCGTCATACTCTCAATTTCACCCTGTTCCATGCACTGAGCATGACTCAAAGGGGCATGCTCAGTGTGTGGAATAGGGTGTACGTCTGTAGGTTACCGTATTTACTCGATTCTACCGCGCCCTCGATTGTAACGCGCACCCGTTTTCCGCGACCAAAAAAAAAAAAGTAATACATAGATTGTAACGCGCACCCATTTTTCGTGAGAGAAAAGAACAAAAAAAGTCCGTAGGAGTCAAACTTCGCACATTCAGAAGAACAAGTATTTGGGTTTTAAAGAACTGAAGTTTCAAAAAAGTAAAACACAAAGTCAAAAAGCGGGCCTTGCCGCTAAAACTGTCACCACTACGGCGACGATACGAGTCGCGTAATGGATCAGTCCTCGTCGCTGTCGGACAACTCCTTGTCGCTGTCAACACTCTTCGATTTCGGGAAACCGGCCTGCTTTGGTCCACTGAAACCTTTTCGTGAAGCTTTGCTGTAAAAAATCTTCTGCTTCTGTTTGCGCCAGTCTCGCACGCACGTTTCGGGAACTCCGAAACTATATCCGAACGACCGCGATGCGGCCCGATTCCGTCCGTCCTCTGCACATGTAATAACTATTCTTTTAAATGCGGCATCGTGGTACACTCGTCGAGTATTTGGAGTCGGCACTTCCATGCCGTCGATGCGAACGCAGAACGGGATGACAAATCCTCAGCACACGTACGACTGAAACAACGACAGAAATGGCCGAGGCACGTAGGAGGCGGCCATTTTGAAATGTCGATGGCAATACGATAACGAGGAGTTTTTTTTTTCGGTCTCGATTCTAACGCGCATGCGATTTTTGGACTCGTTTTTCCGGAAAAAAGGTGCACGTTAGATCGAGTAAATACGGTATAGTAA
>NC_051178.1:109022326-109130972 GCF_013339695.2 Rhipicephalus sanguineus | reverse complement strand
CGCTGCGTGCCGTTTTTTACGCTACAGCTAGGCATAGCTGATCATTGACAGACCAGAGATCGGCGGCCTTCGTTCTTAAATCAGTACGGCGATATCCGCGGCGCGCTGTTCCCGTCCCGAAAGTATGCTAAGCGATGTTTGAAGTCGGAAGTTATTGAATTTGGTATGTCCGTGGTAGAAAAGTCTGCGCTCAAGGAGTCCTGACCACCTTGCTGGCCTGACATTTTAGTCAATTATATCCGAATGTCCGTTGTACCAGAATCCGTTGTAAACGAAGCTCAATCAATGGAACAAGTGCGGAGGTCGGCATAACGCCGCAAATTGGTATGTTATATTCGAATGTCTGTTGTAAACAGATCCGTTGTAATGAGGTTATACTGTACTAGTAATTTTTCTGGATAAGCAGGTAAAACGCTTTCATGCAGTAATGCTTGGCGTACAACCGACAGCCATCAAAAGCCAACGAGCACGATTTAGTGGTTGTCAATTGTACTTAACATATTACTGAATAAACAAAAACGAATTAGTCTGGATTCTCACTAATGTATACCCAAATGCTATTAGTGTAGACCATGCATGCAAGAACATTACCAACTTGGCCAGCATGGCCGTCATCGTGAAAGAGGAAAATGTGTGTCATCGGAGCTACAGCGTGATTCATTCACTACAGCATGATTCACTGGCTAACATAACTAACTGGGTACATGGACCTGCACCTCAAACCTTACCGATGCTCATTACATGTCCTACAAAAACTAACAAAGTGCTTTGTCTAGCATATTTCAAATTAGGGAACACACAACACGTACCATGTATCACCACCAACAAGCCCATTCTTACATCCTTTCCAGTTATATTTCTAGTACATTGGGCAGCCACACCTGTATTCTGTTCAACTCCACTTCGCTTCTTACATGGACAGCCATCCCAGTCTGCTGCGCCCATGTGGTTGCCTTCTAACTAAGGGTGCACCAAGTACCGTATGAAGTAGGCACATCGTCCTGTCTTCACTTTCTTTGTCCATGTCCTTCTTAGTGTGCTACAAGTTTCACCATGTACCCCTAAACTCCTTTCGAAAATATTCATATTCCCGAATAGCGAATCAAGTACAACACTATCTGATTCAATATTCGCACTCTGCAACTTTTAGGGCCGAAGCACCTCATGGTCTTGGATTGTCGGCGTGTCATGTCGTCGTCACAGTAAATGAAGTTGTCGAACTATGGTCAAAAACAAGTGTATAATTAGTCAAAACCGGTTCAGAATAAACTAACATGAATTAAACTAATTTAGAAGGAAGGAATAATCAGGATTTAATTGCATTAATTAACAGAAATTTGTTAAATTCGGTCTCGAAACTGGTTTCAAATGCGAAGTTGTCTCCTGTAAAGCGTACTTCGTAGCATGTTGCGGTGTGTAACAGGAAGACAACTTACGGCAAGTCTGCCTCTCATTTAAATCAATAAAACCGGTTCAACACAAGAGAGGGGACCACCGCCTTGGCAAGGGCACAATTGCTCCTCCCACCAGCACTTCTCCGGCACCCAATCAGCATGAGCCTTGTGGGGGGAGAGAGCAAACGGTGTGCATTGGCTCCAGAAACGCTCTTTCTGCAATGGACACGGAACTGTAAGCTTGCAAGGAGCGAGAACCCACGCTCGCCCGCGAGAGACAATGCCGATGCAGGGCCGATGAAGCTGAAATACCGGTTCACACAGCATGCTTCGCCCCTCCCCAGGTTTCAGGTTAGTGGAGCTGAAACATTTTCCAAGCTTCGTTGCTTCAAAATTTGTCAAAGTGACAAACAATGTTCACATTTTCTTTTTATGCACTCACGTCGTCAAAGTGCATGGTGAGGGCCTCGAAACGCTTCTTCATGTAGGCAGATCGACTGGCGTCCTGAAGCAGTGGCAGGCGTTCCTCGTCCGAGCAGGGCAGCTTGCGGTCGGCATCCTCTTCCTCCCTAGCGTGGCCCATCACTGCAGGGAAGTATGCCCCAACAGAACCTTGCTTCTATTAAACTGAGGAGGCACGGGTGTTGAAATTAAATTAAGTTCTGGTTAACTGACTAATCATACTTTGTAAGACGAAGTGCTTCATTGCTGGAGTGAAACTGAGAGTAAAGGCACTAAAATAATATTAACTGTATACCATGAAGCTACTTTAATGTGCATCCCCTTAGTGGATGGATGGATACAACTTCATACTGCATTATTTATAGTCTGGCAAGGTTTAAAGTAGGGGTGTGCGAATATTCGAAATTTCGAATATTTTTCGAAAAGTGTTTGGTATTCGATTCAATTCGTACCGGAATTTTACTATTCGAACTATTCGAACTTTCCAAAAACAAATACGACCAACATCCGATTGAAAGTGACCCCTTCAGATCTTCAATATGCTTCACCTCATTACACTCTCGTATTGCGGCAAAGCTGCCTTTCAAGCTCCATTACGGTCGGACTTTGCTAACAGTCAACGTCCGATTAAAAGTGGTCCCTAAATTTTCAATATGCTTCACCTCATCACACCCCAATATTGCGGCAAAGCTGCATTTTCAAGCACCGTTACGGTCGAACTTTGCCAAAACAGAGTCAACGTCCAATTGAAAGTGGTTCCTAGATTTTTCAATATGCTTCAACCTCATCACACCCCCGTATTGCGGCAAAGCTGCCTTTCAAGCTCCGCTACGGTCGAACTTTGCCAAGACACAACGTCCGATTGAAAGTGGTCCCTAGATATTTAGTATGCTTCACCTCATCACACTCCCGTATTGCGGCAAAGCTGCCTTTCAAGCTTCGCTACGGTCGCAAATGTATTAACTCAAGAAAACGCTGGTTCCAACATGGAGATGAAAGATGTGGCAGAGGTGGGGGCTCAATTAATGCTGTTTTGGACCTGAAATTTGGGCAGGGAGTCCGAAAAATCAGACGCTGAAGCTTTTTAGCATCCAGAATTTCAGATGTTCTTATATATCGACGTCTACGAGGCAGATTTGGAACTCCTGACTTGAAGGGAGCACACCCTTGTCCGCCACATCAGTTGGCCTTCCACAGAAGTTGAAAGAGGAGAGGCTGAGGAAATGGCATCTCTACCTATCACGTGTAAAGTGTTGTCGGCAACACTTTGGTTGCACCAAATCATGTACATAAATAGAATTCAGCCTCTACATTGCCTCATTCTTGATAAGACAACTATAAAACACCACCCCACCAGTGCTTCACCAACCTAGCGAAAACAAACATTTTCATGTTGCTCTCTCATAAGAATATGCTTAGGAATCCTCTCTTTCTTTTCTGCAATTTTGCTTCGAAGTATTTGAAAAATATTCGAGAAATATTCGAGAAATATTCGAAAAATATTCGATTTGATTCGAACTCACACTTCAGTATTCGAATTCGCTTCGCACCCAAAATTTTGCTATTTGCACAGCTTTAGTTTAAAGCATATAATTAATGCCATCTGCATAAAATGTAATCTTTCACCACCAGATTTGAGGAAAGCGTAGCACAGCCACAGAACAAACCGCGATCAGCGAGCTTTGTCAATTTTATAAAATGCAGACTACGTGCAAGAACTTTGCACAGGAATAATACATGTGACAACATGAAGCATTATCTGCGTTAGCACTAATATTATTATACTAACTGCACATCCCCAACTTAACAACAAATATCTAGCAGCAGCAGATACAAAGAAACACCTATTTGTCTCATGGCTGCACACACAGACTTTTACAGAAATGCTGCAAATTCTGTGGTGGACGCACCTACCTGCTTGATTGAAGCAGAGCTGTAATTAGTGCAGCTGTACAGTGGAACTGCTTGATTACAGCTCCGCTGTCATTTACAGAGGAGCTTTCGATTAAATTAGAGCTGTGCAAATAGCACAATTTTGGGTGCGAAGCGAATGCGAATACTGAAGTGTGAGTGCGAATCGAATCGAATATTTTTCGACTATTTCTCGAATATTTTTCGACTACTTCGAAGTAATATTGCAGAAAAGTCACAGTTTCGCCGCAAGGGCGAAGCAATGAATGCGATAGCAAGGAACTAATGCTATACGAAGTGAGGCTCGCCAATGGATACTCTCAGTTTGAACAGCGCTTCTGTTGCAAAGGCGGCCGAAGCAGCGAAGGAAACTAGCGTGCTTCAAGTGTCGAGCTGTGACACTTGATAGTTCGCGCTCATCTTCTGTTTGTTCGTTTGGCGGCGTCCCTGAGCTCGAGTGACATTCGTACGCGCCGTAACATGAGCGCGGACATCACGGTGAAAGCGTGAAACATTCCTCTACCCCTCGCCACGAGAAAACCGCGCGAGCAGACAGCGGAAGGGCAAGCTTCTCCCATGCGCAAATATAAGAAGAAGCGAGCGAGCTCGCCGACGACTTTTAAATGCACCCGTCGGGCTCCTAGCGCCACCTCGCTGGTAATGAAGAAAACGCTTATTATCGCCTGCTGTCTCTGAGTCCGTCCAGCGCTAAATGGTGTGTATATAACGCTCGCCGTTAGCTACGTGGAGGATCTGCGTTTCGTGGCGTAGTGGATAGCGCCGCTCGCTGCGGATCAAGAGGTCCCTGGTTCGATTCCGCGCTTCGGAAGCATTTTTCTGAGTTATTTTTCTTTGGGGCCTTTATATATATATACATACTTATACATATACGGTGCATGACGGCGGCGACGGCGACGGCGACGGCAAAATCCAGCCGAGACTGTCCATATAATTGCTATCGCAATAAAAAAAAAGTTAGAGAGCATTCCTAAGCATATTCTTATGAGATAGCAACATCAAAGTGTTTCTTTTCGCTAGGCACTGGCAGGGTGGTGTTTCATAGTTGTCTTATCAAGAATGAGGCAATGTAGAGGCCGAATTCTATTTATGTACATGATTTGGTGCAACCAAAATGTTGCCGACAACACTTTACACGTGATAGGCAAAGATGCCATTTCCTCAGCCTCTCCTCCTCCTTCAACTTCTGTGGAAGCCCAACAGATGTGGCGGTCGAGGGTGTGCTCCCTTCAAGTCCAGAGTTCCAAATCTGCCTCGTAGACGTCGATATATAAGAACATCTGAAATTTTGGATGCTAAAAAGCTTCGGCATCCGATTTCTCGGACTTCCTGCCCGAATTTCAGGCCCTAAACATCATTAATTCAGCCCCCAACTCTGCCCCATCTTTCATCACCATGTTGGAACCAGCGTTTTCTTGAGTTAACACATTTGCGACTGTAGCGGAGCTTGAAAGGCAGCTTTGCCGCAATACGGGGGGTGTGATGAGGTGAAGCATATTGAAAAATCTAAGGACCACTTTTAATCGGACGTTGTCTGGCAAAGTTCGACCGCAACTGAGCTTGAAAGGCAGCTTTGCCGCAATACCAGGGTGTAATGAGGTGAAGCATATTGAAAAATTACACCATTTCCCGTTAAAGGGGGGGACCATGAGGCGATGCGAAGCCGATCGCGTTCCGTTGTCGTTCGTTGGGCATGCTACCGACCTCGCGTCGTGGAACGCGAAGAGGAACGCTACGCGCGTCTTGTCTTCTCTCTAGCCTGGCCGTCAATTCTCACAGGGCGAGCGGGGAACACGGTCGACAGGCGTGCGTGAGGGGGGCAGCGTAGGAGAGGAGAGGGGGAGGGGAACGCGCATGCGCTGGCGCTCATCGCGGCGTTGCGCAGGAGAGAATTTCGGCATGTCTAGCCTGCGTTTCAGAGGAAGAGTGGAAAGGGGAGAGGGAAATTGGAGAGGGGTAGGGGGAGAGAGCAAGTGGAGAGGGGGTGTGTGGAGAGGGTATGCACATGTGCAGTAAGAGTGGTCCCGCCGCACACGACCACCACCCCCACCGGTTTGAACTCCGCTATAAGATGCTTGGCATCTAAAATCTAGGGACCACTTCCAATCAGACGTTGACTGTCTCTTGGCAAAGTTGGACCGTAACGGAGCTTGAAAGGCAACTTTGCCGCAATACCGTGGTGTGATGAGATGAAGCATACTGAAAATTTGAAGGGGTCGCTTTCAATCGGACATTGACTGTATTTGTTTTTGGGAAGTTCGAATAGTACAATTCCAGTGCGAATCGAATCGAATAGCAAACATTATTCGAAAAATATTCGAAATTGCGAATATTTGCACACCCCTACTGAAAACTTATTGACCTCCTCCGAGCAAGAGAGGACTTCACTTAATGTCATCATGACATCACAGATCACCAAAAATTGACGTCATCACGACGTCACACAATGACGTCACGTAGATGACATTGTTGATCAATCAATGGTGTGCCTGATACCGGAGGCAATGCAACACCACGTAAGGTACAGAAAGCTTCAGTGGAGCGGTACATCTTTCATGCATGTCCTTTTCCAGCCCCCCTTTTTCCCAAGGTAACTGCAATGGTCTAAACTTAGCCAAGGCAGACAGGCACTGACTATCCAGGACCACTTACCGCTGGTTGCCTGCAGTAGTACCACCATGCCAACAGGCCGTGCCACAGTGGAAGGTGATGTCTGGCTGCAGATGACACACTCATACTCTTTGGCAACCGAAACCACTGGTTCAGGCTCTGACAGCTGGTCCGCCATGTCCAGCTCCTCGGTTTCTGAGTGGGCAGTTAAAGAAAAAAAAAAAGGAATTGCAAATCAGTGCACAAATTACTGGAATGTAGCTGTGGTTGTGTTCATTCCTTTCTCTAATGTATGGTAATGCCACCTTAACCCCAGAAATACCAAAAACTATTCCACATGACAGAATATTAAAACAACCAGAGCTCTATTCTGTCAGGTCCTGATGACAATTGTATTCAAGGAAACAAAAAATAGAATGCCAGTGAAGTTACAAACTCATTGGCATAATAATTAATACAATCTGGTTCCGAGCCCTCTATGACAAAATCTGCTACAGAGGGTCAAAATAGATACTATCGGTTTTAAATGTGCTCACCAATCTCCATGGCCTTCTTGAGGAAAGACTTTTGCCGGTTGGCAAACTCCGCCATGAGCTTCATTTGTCGTTCCTTTGCTCTGCGTCTCCTGCAAGCGCAATAGGTTTGATCGCACGACCTGATCGCTAAGACCTGGTGTCCCCTGCAGTGATGGCAAGCGAAACAAATGCAACAACGAAGCCTTTGCACCCACCGTTCCTCGCGATCACTGGCCTCCCGTGCTGCGGCCGACGTGCTTGGAGTGGCCGAGCTTCCCTCGCCGTCGCACGGCTGGGGTGGCCAGATACGCCGCCGCACCTCTTCGACGGGCGACTCCACGTCAGTGGTGCGTGTCAGCCGGGCAAGTTTGTCGAGCAAAAGGCCTAGGAAGTGGGGTCCCGCACCAACCCGGTCTCTCTCCTGCTCCTCGGGAGTGGGCCCGCCTTGGTCTTTGTCTGGCAGCCGGTACGAGTCTGGCCGGCCCGACAGCTTTGAGTGCAGCTTGAGCAGCAGGGACACAAGGCTCTCGTCTACCTCGGCCACTGGCCGTGGCGCATCCGAAGGAGGGAGGGCCTGCGGAACATACCACAAGCTGTGACCGCATGCAGTGAAAGTTTGGTTTGGGCTAGTTGGTTCATTCGTTAAGTTTTGGAGGGGAGTGCAAAAGCATGGAAAAAGATGGAGTAAGTAGACATGACAGGTGCAGATTCCTAAAAGTCTTGCACAGCCTTCTCGCGTAGACCCACAGGGGGCCAGAACAGCCAGAAAGGATTTGAACTGACCAGTTTATGCTTCACGCAAAAAGGACAAAACTCGAGAATGCCACGCTGCCAACGAGATGGGATTCATACAGGTGACTTCGACAACACGCCTATATTGGCTACACTGAAAAGAGAGCAAAGAGGGCTGGAAATATGTTGCGCAACCCTTCTTGCAAGCACCCTCAGTAGGCCCATGCAAGAAAGGTATGCATGAAATCTGCGCCTGTCCTCTATAATTGATTCTTCTTCATTTCCATTTTTTTGCAATGCCCTACTGAGCTGAGACTGTGATGCTGGATGCAACTTCAAAGGAATAATTCAGTCGGTGTTCTGGTTATTTTTTAGCCCATGATGCTTCACTTAACTATCACTCTGAAAGTGACATCTTGTTTAACAAGAGCTGTAGCAAATGCATGGTGAATGAGAAATGCTGGTACAGTTCAGTACAATAGCAGTAAGTAAGCGAGTCCCACGTATAACAACATTATAACTACTTCAAAAATTCCATGGTTATAACTGGGATTTTGTTTTTTCTACCTCTTGCTTATCTCAAACCGCTGGCTATTTGAGATCAATTTCGCTGGTTACTTCAGGACTGAACTAAGTCAACTCTATTCGGTATACTGTTAAAACCAGTGTTGTTATAAGTGGGTTCCACTAAATACTAGTGTTTGGCACAAAGTGATGAGTTTACCTTTCACCACGACATTTTCGATAAACTGGTGGCTTATTCACTGTGGTTGTAGTAACAGCACAGCCTACAAATATACACCAAGCAACTTTAAGTAGAAGCTCAAAGTCTCGCAAAATGTTCCTAGAGCTGAACTTCACAGTAGACAATTTTATACGTGCAGGAAAGTCTGTCTGCAGTCAAAACAGACATTTTCCTTTAACACATGCTCAAAAATAATACGTAAAGGTCAGTCACCTTGAAGGCAGTGCTGCCCTCCAGCTCGTGGCGAGGCTTGCAGGTGGGCAGTTGAGGGTGGCTACCACCGGCGCTGCCACTTCCGTTGCTCAGTTCACCACTCCCAGTCCTCGTCCGGAAACCATGGGACCGAAGCCGCCGGCTTAGCTGAGCTAGGCCTCGCCCCAGAGGCACGAGGGCGCCTACGGAACTGCTCGCAGCCGCACCAGTGGCGCCCCCTTCGGAGGAGGGTAGGGGGCGTGCAACACGACCCCACAGTGCTGTTGGAAACCTCGGTGACGGAACTAGGGCCCCACCGGGGCCAGCTACACTACGCTGGGACATACCGGCAGCGCCGTGGTGCCTCACGAGTGCGTCGCTTGGCACACTGCCCGCTGCTCCAAGCGTGGTGGGAACCAGGGTGGTTGTGGAAGGCACGAGAGCCCCGGAGTGGCCGGCGGCCTGGTCTGCAATGAGTGGCGCGGTGATTCAACAGAATGACAACTGCGGATAATTTGCGGAAAAACAAGGAGCGCCGATGGCCAGTATTGACATGCCAAGAAGCAGCGCTTGTAACATTATGCACACTATGTTCAGCAAAACATCAAAAGCCAAGCTTTAGAGCAAGATAACACCAGCTTGGTTTCTGTGCTTATATTAAATGCACAGGCATTTCTCTGTCAACTGAACCACAAAAACTGCATGTTTGTCCGTCCCTCTGTCATGCAAGATGAATAAATGCATAACACAAAATATTCTTGGTGGTGCTGGATTTCGAACCTAGGACACTACACTCGGAAGCCTAATGTCCTACCTACTGAGCTAAACACCCACGCTTACAGAACATGAACGTATCTGAATGACATGAGTGCGATGTACCGTCAATACAATGTTTGCTGAAGGCTTTGTTAAAGGCTTCGTTGGCCTATTTCGCTAGGCAGAATAAAAGCCCTCTCAAGGACATGTAAAGCCGACATGGAGCAATCTAAACATCAGGAATATTCTGCCTTTGCGGAAATTTGATGCCAAACACACGTTTCAGTGGTTGTGGGACGCACCTTCCATAGGGCCATTCTAGATGGTGATAAATGCCAGAAAAAAAAAAGGTGTAATGCCGCAACTATAGACTTTCCTACAATAAAGCTCTATGCTTACGTATCACTCAGGCGACTACCACAGGAGATTCTGCATGGTGTTCTTTAAATATTGTCATGCAGTACACATAACATGACAAGGCTGTTAAAAGCCACACGCACAATGATTACACCTTCGCTACCTAGCATTTCCAGTGTGGCCAATTGCAGCAATGGAATTTCCTATAGCAATTTTTGTAGGCATCTCCATGTACAAAGCGTGCCTGCACTGCAAATGGTTTCTTTTTTGTGCGAGAAATATAACTTACAAATTAGTTAAATTATAATTTCACAAATTTATTAGTTAAATTCTCGTGCTTTATGTGCCGAAACCTCGATGAGGTACACCGTAGCTGGAAAAAAAATATATTTTTTTAATTCAGGCAGTATTAAAGCACATCTAAATGCAAGTATGCAAGCATTTTTCCATTTCATCCCCATCCAAATGCAGACACCAAAGCTGAGATGATACCCACGGCCTCCAGAGTTCAGCACAGCAGTGTCATAGCCATAAAGTTAACACGGTGCATAGACAAAGATAATGAAAATGCAGGGAGTAGTGAAAATATTTTTTTTATTAACGAGACAGATCGATAAGGAACACACACTTACCAGCAGATGACCCTGCGGTGGCACCGCCGCCACTGCCAGTGGGTACTAGGGCGGTACTAGTAGCCGGCTCTGCAGCACCTGTACCGTTTGGTGCAGGCAGGGCTGGTGGGGAAGGGTGTGATGGACCGGCCAGGGGTTGGGTGTAGAAGGACGGTGGCGGAGCACTGTAGAATGCAGGCACCACGGTGCCAGCGTCGGGGTTCACGGGAACCAGCGCACCGGTTTCTGGGGTTGGCGAGGTGGGGGGCAGAGCCAGCGGCTGGCCCGATGGTGGTAGCTGGGGTGCATTGATGCCTTGCGAGTGGAAAGCACCGCATGATACATCTATTACATTGCATAACGGAAATGACTACCTGTTTCACTTGCACATAAGCCGAGTGCAGTGCACCGTATAAGGTGTGAGATATGCAATTGCAACCATTAATGGCCATGTCATGTGTAAGCTCTTGCTATTTGACACGGGGATCTTTTCTTTAATGGCAATTTTATTTTTCCACAGTTTTTAAAGGGGCGATGCAGGTTATATGCAAGAAAATACGGTACTCAGACAACCCTCATAGAATGCCGAGCGCGGGGCGCCGCAAATGTGTGTGATGAAGCTTTGGTAGAGGCCAACCGAAAACTACCTCAGTCCCGAAGTGCGCACGACCATAGCCGTAAGCAATCGACAGGACAGCCGAAACACACATGCCTTTTTATGGCCTCTGTGCCTCTAATTTTCTGCTGCGTTGGCCGCGCATTTTCTGAACTGCATAGTTGCTATCGACGATCGTGACGATAGTGACTACGGTTTCGTATGCAGCTGTTTTGGCAAACAGTTAGCTCAGTTCTGACCCTGTGTGCACTGCTGGATGCACGCGTACATCCAAAGCTGCATTGTTGTCATTCGTGGGCATGGCGACCATGATGTTGTCTGCAGCAATTGCGGTAAGCGAAGTATCGCTTTTACCTTTGTGCATTGAATGTGTATTAGATGCACGTGTACTCTTTCAGTTTCGTGGTCGCCCGTGATTGCGTCAACATGACCGCAATTTCATTCACAGCGGTTGCGGCAGGACATACTTTCGTTTGAATTAGGTGCACACTGGCTGCACATGTGGCTTCTGAATGCCGTGGCTGTCATCCAAAATCATAGCACTAGTGACAATGAGCAGTGGTTTCGTTTCGAGCGCCACGTCAGAAACACGGCGGGAGTTCTTGAACGATTCTAACGTGGACCGCATGCACATCAAACCCGCTGGCTAAATCGTGGTGGATGGACGACCTGTCACCGAGCATTTCAATGGCAAAAAATTTATCGCGACGTGCGTGTGTGGTAGGGCACAGGGCGTCTCAGATGAAGACATGGGTGCCGCCACGCGGCCGCACTGCTCTGGAAGTCACGAGGCAACGAAAAATCGAGTTGCCACAGGAATTCCGCGGCAATCCTAGGCAAGCGCCTTTCCCTGATGTGGTAGCACTCGCGAGAACTTTGTTGAAGCAGAAGTACCCAGGAAACTTATTCGTTGTGACGAGGAATTGAAAATTTTTCATTGTAGCAAAAATTTTGATGTAGCGGGGTTTGACTGTATTTGAATAAATTCTTGAGCACGTTTTCCAATCAAAAATATTTAATTTGACTCCCACAATTTTATTCTTCGATTTGTTAAAACAGCCCAGAGGGGATTACGGCATTGCGTAAGAAGCCTTCATTGTAAATGTGCATAGGGAAGCAGGATTAAATGAACCACTTCTACAGAACACTGGTAGAAAATCAGTAGTTTGGGAATGTTATTCAGATAATAATTCGGGCGGTAGAGTAGACAAACTGAATCCAACACGAACACCAACAACGAGGGGACATGTGCTGTTACGGTCGTCATTACCTGCTTCGTCTGCCTCCGGGCCGGCCGTGAGCTCTGGAAAGGTGCCACTGGCTGATGGGAACAGGAAGGCAAGTGCGTCTTCGGCCACCTCGAGGAATTCGTCGGGATCCTGGTCGACCTCCATGTCGTCAACGCCAGGTCGGAGCAAGCGCTAGGCCATCGGGCAGCAGCACAGTCTTAATCGTGCGCAGCGAATTCTGTACCACGCATGTGTCCGGAAACCACTCCAACAATGACAAGTCTGTCACCTCGGCCACTGACGTCAGTTCATCCTGCCGGCGACACAAGGGAATCATTTGCTGCTGCGTCAAAGCGGCAAGAGGCAAAAAAGATTTATTTGTACAGTCGACTTCCAGTAATTTGACCCTGAAAAGGCCAATGGAACGGGTCGAACTATCCAGTGGGTTGAGTTAAACAAGAGCCAGAAATAAAATAGTATGCCCCAGACACGTACATCAGTATTTTGACTTGATTGTAACATGTCACTAAATTAAAACAGGCATCCCCCTCCTTTGGGTGTAAAGTAGAAAGTTTGCTTCGAAATGACATTGGAGTACCTAAACTACATAAAAATGCAGCAGACACCGAATTTCTTAGCAAGAAAAACAGCATACCTCCGATTCCGGCAGTAAGAAAAAGCCAAAACCAGGGAAGCTTATGTTCAGAGAACGAGACTTTAATCATTTACTGTGTATTGTCGTCACAGTTAGGCTGCACTTTATCGCTATGAAGAACAAGTTATGTCGTCCTCTTTATTGTCGATAGCGTATTTGATGTTCTGCATTTATCGAATGGCTCCTCAACAACTGCAGGTGGGATGGTGGCCCCACCAGACTACCTACCTCACTAGCCCATTCCGCGACACGTGTGAATTTCTGGAATGCCGAGAACAAAAGACGGGACTTGTTGCCCATAGCCAAACAAGGATATTAACTTATTTTTTACAGTGTATCTATAATCAAACTGAACGCAGCGTGTCATAAGCTGCGCAAACTTGCCATGCATGGTAGTCTCCACCTCGTCATGGATATAGTAATGATGCTGGCCCAGCTGGGCTTTGACTATGTCATTGTAAATGCAGTCGTGGTTTCATAAGGATTGCATCGGTCTAGAAACAGGGTTCACAGCAACTGTGAGAAATAAAATTCAAGGGTTTTCAAGGACTTTTAAGGACCTTACGAAGGCTTTTCAAGGACCTAAAGTAACACTTTAAATCGCAGAAAAAGACAACGCCACTTTTTACAACATAAAAATTCATACTTTATTGCACAGAAGCAAAAGCAAATACATTTTTACAATCAATATCAAGACATATTGCACCTCACAATTAAAACACATTACACACACAGACACACACGCACAAAGAAAAGGCCATCAGTGGACTAGATATTAAGTTCATTTAGCTTTCCCTTTATCTTCTCATTCATTTCTACAATTTCCGCAGCCTTTTCTTTCGCTGTTTTTCTGAGGCTGTTGGACTTCACAATAAAAGAGATCTCACTTGTAGCTTCTGCCCACTCAGCGTAGTTGTCAGCGCAAGCTGTTAAGTCAGCAATCGTTTCTTCAAGCTTCCGCCTCTTTACTTTCATACTGTGAATCTCTTCTTCAACTTGGCTTCTCTTGGCTGCCTTTGCCTGCTCGTTCACACGTTTTTTCGTCTCCTCCAAGTAGGCCCGATAGTGGCTGTGTGCAGCTGATACAGATCTACGCAATTCCTTTGTTATTACAATGCTCATGACACCACCAGCCTTGCTTACTGAATCACAGACAATTTGCTGCGACACATGCGAGATCTAATTGAGGTTTTCAACAGATACCTGTCGGTTGACGCTAAAACCTCTTTCAACAGAGGCCTGTCCATGGCTCAAGACTAGTAGAAGTCGTACAACCTTCCAGAGGTGCGTATATGATGAATCAATCTTTAGCAGCTCAAGATAAAATTCATCCAGACTAGAAGAGTGTTTGTCAAACTGCCGCAGGTTGGGCTTCTTCTCCTGCAGAAGTTCTGCGTATTCACCAAGCACCGCATCGCGCTCATGCTCATCTAATCGTCCAACTGCAATGAGTGCGTCTAGGACTTTTCTGAAGCTTGGAAGACACTCATCAGGCTTTGAGGCCATTTGGCGGGGGTCGAGCGAAGACAGGCTCCTAACCAGCTGATATGCTAGTGGGCTCTTCTCCTGAATTTTTTTTTGTTGTAGCTATAAGGAACTGTTTGCATTCCATTCGAAAGGCAAATACTTCTTTGGCGCTCACCTTTGCAGCTTTGACTATTTGTTCAGCAGCATGCCTGATGTCAACCTTCTCAGCAGACACATGGTTATTTGGGTCTGCGAGGTCCATTTTGAGTATGCTTATCATTCCTGTAGAAGCTGACAGCACTGAGCATTTCACGAACCTCGTGAGGAGTTTCCTCAAGAGACTCTCCAGATCCCTTTTCAAAAAGAAGATCAGCGGTTTGTCCAGCTGGTATTCAGTGAGAAATGGTTTAAGAATCATGGCAATGCCAAGTGCAAACTTAAGTTTGGCCAACAGCAGCGTGTCCTGGCAAAAGGCACATATCTGTGTGTATGATGCACACCTTGGTGTGTTCACGTCTTTCCTTTTTGTGCATTCCACATATTTCTTCACATCATCCCACAGTGCAATGGCACGTTCAATCACGGCTACATTCTCAACCCAGCGATGTGGAGCAAAGTTCAGAGGGAATGTATCTTGGCTTGTGACAGTGGAGAAATCTTCTCTTCGTGCTGGTGCATCATGAAACATGGCACTGAGGCTTGACAGAAGATTTTCTAGGCCCCACTTGCTGGCAACAACACCCGCCCTGTAAGCGTTATGAATGGTGTGTAGTCCGCAGGTGCCCAAGTTCAAACATTGAACTTGATGATTTTTCTGCAGGTAATCCTGCATTCCTCTAAAACACTTCAGGTTTACATTGGGGCCATCCATCGACAGCTGGACGGTTTTCTCCAGCGGCAAATCTGTCAAGGCACCTAGAAGTTTCTCCTGGAGTTCTTCGGCGGTCGAATGTCCCATGAAAACCGACGTGTAGTATCGCGTCGTTACGTGCTCCGGCGTTGTGCTCCAGAACCGCAAGTGGATGTCCATCTGTTTTCTCTGTAAACAGTCGTTCAAGGACTCGTCGAAAAGAATGGTGTACCCATCAGACTGCCCCGCTTCGCGTTTCAGGCAAGAGAGAAAAAATGGTCTTAGACCATGACACACAACATACACGACTTCTTTTCTCCACAGGAGAATGCCTTAGCAATGTTACTATCAGGGAACATTTTCCTGAATAAGTCCCCTGTACGGGACGATGAGTTGTAAGAGTAGTGGGACGTCACCATCTTCAGGGTCCACAGTATCTCCGCGTCGGTCACACACTCATGCGCTTGGCAGACGCTGCTCACATTGGACGACGATGGAACTGGCTCTACGCGTTGCTCATTAACGGCTGGCACCATGTAGGTCCGCACGTTACCATGGACTGTAGTCACTTTCGTGTTCGCAATGTGTCTTGCACTCTTCATGTGACTTTTAAGGGCAGACTCCCCCATTGATGACACGTCGAAGCTCTTCCCACATGGCTTACACTTTGCCCGATGAGAGTTTGACCTATCCGGTGAAATCCACTCCCTATAAGCAGCAATGCATAACCACGACGGCTGAAAATTGCACTTGCCCGGCATAGTGCCGGCATAAACGACGCGACTGCGAATATCTGCGCACACTTGCAAACAGGCTCCACAAAAAAAGCTAGGCTTAGCTTTGTCGTCGCTGCTGCCTTGTACTGGAAGAGCACCACACTACTACACTACCAAGACTACTGCGTTATGGCTAGAGAAACGGATTGGATTGGATGCTTTGTTGGCTCGAGCACATAGTTGCCAGGCGCTCAAAGGAAATCCGCTAAATTACGGCTGAACGTACTTTGATTGACGAAATTCAAGGACTTTTAAGGACCTCAGACAAATTTAAGGGTTTTCAAGGCCTTGAAAATGCCATTTTAAGGGGGGACATGGCACTTGAAAAAAAGTTTTTTATTTCTTGATCGATTTTGATGAAACTTCCTGAGTTAATGTATATTTGCGTGCTAATTTCAAATATGCAATTATTTTTATAGTATGATGTGTAGTTTTTAAGATACAAAATATTTCATGTGCCTTTTGGGGAGAAAGATTTTTTCTAAACTGAGTTAGTTGCAAAGTAAATCAGCATATCACGATAATCTGCAATCGGAACTGTGTGCAGTGCAACAATAATGGGTGTTCTAAACCCATTAGAACAAAAGTTATGGTATATGGTATGGTGAACATTCATGAGTGAAATTCTAGCTCGAAATTGATCACTCGCGAATGTTCAACATACCATAACTTTTGTTCAAATGGGTTTAGAACATCCATTTTTGTTGCACTGCACACAGTTCCGAATGCAGATTATCATAATATGCTGATTTACTTTGTAACCTAGTCAGTTCAGAAATAATCTTGCTCCCCAAAAGGCACATGAAATATTTTGTATTTTAAAAACTACACAATATACTACAAAAGTAATCACATATTTGAAATCAGCACACAAATGTACATAAAGTCACAAAGTTTCATCAAAATTGATCAAGAAATAAAAAAACATTTTTAAGAGCAGTGTCTCCCCTTAAAATTCCAGGGTTTTCAAGGGTTTCAAGGACCGCTACGAACCCTGTAGAAATTTTCGGACAAATTCTCTCGAAAATGAAAGGCACAAGTTAGGATCGGATGAATGCTCTATAATTTAATCCGAGCTACAGTTCACGTGTTAAAATCTTGCTGGGGCCAGTTCCAAATAGGCAATCTCGGTGAGGGATGACATGTGATTGACGCATTCACTGTTCCTTAACTTCTACGAAGTTGGGCGGTGCTGCTTTGGAACCATTACTGCAGTCCCCATTGAGGTCTGGCGTGTGTACCTTGGCCAGATAATTTCGAACTATCTGGCAAAAGCTGACTACAGGATCCAAACAGTGAAAGTTAGGTCCCACAGAATTGCATGGGGCACTGGCCAAGGTCGGCCGAGATCAAATTGACAGAACAATAGCATCAACCAGAGTTCAATTACAGTAGACTCTCAATAAACGAAAATCTCTTAAATGAAACTGCTGCTTAAATGGAACAACTGCCTCTAACATGATTGGTTTTGTGCTTGAATTCTGCACCCCTTTTCATCTCTCAGTAAACGAAACTCCTGTTAAATGAAACATATTTTCCTGGTCCCTTCAGCTTTCGTTTAACAGGAGTCTACTGTAACAGAGGTTTACCTTCTCAGTGAGCTACCCCTTTTGCGATATCAAACACACCACCGCTGCTGTGATAAGACATTTGGTAAGTTAGAAAGCGCGCAAAAAGAAAATGCAGGTACTATCGCGCTCTGCAAGGTTGTACAGTGGCGCCGATCATGGCATATTTTCGAGTTATCGGGAGAGAGTTTAGCTGCTCGTGCGAGCGCACATCACCCCCACTTGCTTGCCTTCACCCTTGAAGTTATCATTTTCGAAGCTGATATCACCGCAGGACAAAAATGAGGGCGAGGGTGAAAGCAAGTGGAGGCGATGCGCGCTCGCAGGGACAGCCAAACTCTCTCCCGATAACTCGAAAATATGCCATGATCGGCGCAACTGTACAACCTTGCAGAGCGCTCAGCCACGCGCTCGCATGATGTAGGTGATACTGAGCGCGTAGTACATCTGGTCGCCGTGATGACAGATTATTACGCCATTTGCTAGGGCTTACATACTCTTTATTCAGTGAAAATGGATCGCATTCTGTTCTAAGAGGGCTAGAGACTTAACATGGCAAGATTAGGGTGATTTTATTGGGCCAATAAGGCTAAAATATGAAAAAGGAAATCGAAATTCGTGATGTCACACTGACATTTAGGTGCCAGGGTGTCAGGTGCTGAGGTTTTGGTGTGAAATTCATAGCTGTAACTGTCACCTCCTTTTTTTTCCAATGATCCTATGATTATGAAATATTACAACAGAGCTCCCAAAGAATAATATATCAGCCTCAAGTGATTTAGTGCTTTCTTATAGGTGTCCATTTAAAGCATTGGCTTTGAAACATGTTATTTTTTTCCTGAAAGTGCCAAAACCAGCTTTCAAAAAGCAGCCCCGACTTCTTGTGCAAGAGATATGCCCAAAAGAATTAACTCAGACTAAGAATCACCTCAGTAGACATATATACATAAAATGACCATGACGGTTTATTAGATGGCTATAAGCTTACAAACAGTACACTAATTAGGGTGAGGTACGGGGAAGCCAAACATTAAGCTAGTTGCAAACATGGAAAGTGAAGGAGAGGCATACGCATCAGGTAAACCACTAATTAGGAAGTGACAAGAGAAGGGAATTCACAAATGTGGGATATTGTGCCCTAATGACATCAAGTTTTAGCATTGTTTGTGCTGTAGCTGGCAAATCATCGAGCTTGGCATTAAAGATTCAGAACAAAACGGCCCATGAATCGCTAACCTGAATATACTTCTTTTTCCTTTTTTTTGCTTTTTTTTTGTAAGCCATCTGTGCATGGCGATGCATTCAGATTCTGTAAACATAGTTAGCTGTACCCTAAATAAATGTCCGCTGTGTTCAATTTTATTCAAGGTTTACAAAAGATACTGGCCTTGTTTGTTCCCGGTTTTTACAAATAGCAAGCGGATGGCTGTGACTGGATGGCCTTTCCAAAAAACAAGCAGAAAACATTACTTCGCTAAGCAGTAACTGTTGACACAGCAGTATGGTTTAGGATAGTGATTGTGATGAGAACCAGTAAAAAAAAAAAAAGATTACTTTAATGGCTGTGTTTTGTCACTATGAATTTCACATTCTGTTCTTTTCTTCTTTGTCACTGAATTTCATGTGGCTTGGACCATAGAGTTTCCTAAAATTAACTAGAGGGGATTCTGGCGCTGTGATCGTTCAGCCACCATGGGAATGATGGGTAGTACACGGTTTTGCCTAGTCTTCGTACTTGCGGGCTTAGAACGCACTTGTGGCTTTGTTTATTGCTGTGTTTTGGTTTTCTTTCGGATAAAAGAATGCATCTTTGTGAACTTCATGACCAGATTTGAATTGGTGAGCCTAAAAAAGTTAGAAGTGCAACTGCTCACTGTTGCTGAACTTCGTTTTGCAACAAAGCGGATGCAGGCGACGCAGTGCCAAACGCAGTCGAAAGAACGAAGTTTAGAGAAATCCGTGTACTACCCATCATTCCCATGCTAGCTGAAGTGCCGTGCGTTGCAGCTCCCATAGACACTAGCGCCAGTGTTCTCTCTATTAAGTACTGTAGGAAACTCTATGGCTTGGACGAGACTACAGCCATGGCTGTGACTGGCCACTTGGTGGAACGAGATGAGAAAGGAAGAACAGTATGTGGAATGGGATGGTGCAAAACCGCAGCCAAAACCAGCTTCACACTCACCTTCTGGGACACAGAGTGTGGATGAAACTGCAGGGCCATCTCTAGCAGGTAAACAGCGAGCGCCAGTACCTGCTCCGGAACCTCTGGGTCTTTGAGCGCCTGAGGAAGAGACATTGTGCAAGGATTCATGGGAACTGCAAACTAATAAGCTCTCTGCAACAGACTTTGTAACTCCCAGTCAATGACTACTACACCAAGAAGCCCCACTACAATGCAACGATCTCATGGCCTCCCAACCTGCCAATGTAACGACAAGCTTACAGGGGTTGGCCTTCTATCTTGTTAGTGTGGCATTACGTGACAAGTATAAAACGCTAGAAAAGACAGGGGTTGAAATACAGAACACAAATCCAATACACCGAAATTTTTGCCAGCCTAATGATACCAGTGAGGCCCAAGAACCAACTGGCCTTGAATGCTGACAAGCCCACAGGCTACATAAGCCAGATTTGTTTCTGAGAACTGTTTTTAAGATCTGTTTCCAAAACAGATAACCGCATTTAAAATAAAGAAAGCTCTGGTGTTTTATGTGAAAGAAAAGAAGAAAAGAAGAAACCAGAAAGGCAGAGACAGAGAAATTAGCCATAAAGGTGTTTGTGTAAAAACCACATTATGATTGCGGGGTCCACCAGACTAATTTACACCGCCTGAAATCCTTTTAAGTTTTTGCTAGAGCTGTGCGAATAGCAAAATTTTGGGTGCGAAGCGAATTCGAATATTGAAGTGTGAGTGCGAATCGAATTGAATATTTTTCGAATACTTCGAAGCGAAAATGCAGAAAAAAAAGTTAGAGAGGATTCCTAAGCATATTTTTATGAGATAGCAACATGAAAGTGTTTCTTTTCGCTAGGTTGATGAAGCACTGGCGGGGTGGTGTTTCATAGTTGTCTTATCAAGAATGAGGCAATGTAGAGGCCGAATTTTATTTATGTACATGATTTGGTGCAACCAAAGTGTTGCCGACAACACTTTACACGTGATAGGCAAAGATGCCATTTCCTCAGCCTCTTTTCAACTTCTGTGGAAGCCCAACTGATGAGGCAGACAAGGGTGTGCTCCCTTCAAGTCCAGAGTTCCAAATCTGCCTCGTAGACGTCTAGGTATATATACAACATCTGAAATTTTGGATGCTAGTAAGCTTCGGCTTCCGATTTTTCGGACTTCCTGCCCAAATTTCAGGTCCAAAACAGCATTAATTGAGCCCCCACCGCTGACACATCTTTCATCTCCATGTTGGAACCAGCGTTTTCTTGAGTTAATACATTTGCGACCGTAGCAGAGTCTGAAAGGCAGCTTTGCCGCAACACCCGGGTGTGATGAGGTGAAGCATATTGAAAACCTAAGGACCACTTTCAATCGGACGTTGACCGTGTCTTGGCAAAGTTCGACCGTAACGGAGCTTTAAAGGCAGCTTTGCCGCAATACGAGTGTGTAATGAGGTGAAGCATATTGAAAATCTGAAGGGGTCACTTTCAATCAGACGTTGACTGTATTTGTTTTTGGGAAGTTCGAATAATTCGAATAGTAAAATTCCAGTGCGAATCGAATCGAATAGCAAACACTATTAAAAAAATATTCGAAATTTCGAATATTCGCACACCCCTAGTTTTTGCACAAATATTCTTGCATTTCACCTCTACTGAAATGTTTATGTTCAAACCCACAGCCTTGAGTGCTGCCCTGCTGCAACTGTGCCATAGAATTGCCACGCCAAGTTTTTTTCTGTTGTACCACAACAATATCAGTTTAAATCACGAAACTTATTTTGCTACCATCGCATGTGAGGTCTTCGAGAATTATTCGCTCCAACGTTGTACACCCCTATTGGATGCATGTTAGGTCTGGTGCACATTTATAGGGTGCACGTTAGGTCCCAGTAAATACAGTATGTTATGCAAGAGCAGGAGAAAAAAAGAAGGCATGAGAGGCCACCTATGGCAGGCTGACCTTGAACAGGATGATGAACAGAGCAGCCTGCATAGTCTTGCATTGCAGCAGTTTGCGGGGGTCCACCAGCTCTGGGTGCACATTGCGTGGCAGCCGGAACGGGGGCCAAGGCGTGGCACTTCCCTTGAGCCGACCATTTTGGCGCATGCTGCAAGAACAAAGCCACTTCACTTCGACTGCCTCGATATCCTCACTCACTGGTGCCACCAGCACCCAGTGATGAGGCAAGGGTGTTACACACAAGAAGACCGAGTCCAAACGTACAACTTCCAAATAACATTTAAACACCGTGAATGCAATCAACATCAAAGCAAGTGCACAACTTTCAGGATGCTATTCAATACCGAAGGCAACATGAAATCCCATCTGCGAATACAGTGGACTCTCGTTAAGGGGGGACGCGGCCCTTGAAAACCGAAAAATCGCGAAAAAGTCGATTTTTGAAAAACCACATTTTTGGGTTGTATGTCTCATAAACTACCTATTCTGTAATTATCAGCATCTAATTCAACCGCAAAGTGGAAAAAAAGTGCTATTTTCGAGGCCGCCGCGGCGTCCAAAACACGCGCAAATCGCAATATCAAACCAAACTTCGCGCGCGCGCCATTCCCAGACCATGCGGTCGTCTCGCGCCATCTTGGTGTTGTTTTGACCGTGAATTCTTTCTCTCTCGTTTGCCGCCTTGCAAAATGGCGTCGGTGGCACGGTTGAGACGCTATTGGCGTTTTCCCGCGATGCGATGCGGAGCGCTGATTGGCTAGAGCAGCGCATTCATATCTCGCAGGAGAAAGCGCGCCCGCCATTGGCTGCTGCGCAGCAGCGGGGGCGGTCGCTCCCGTCGATGGCGCGTCCAGCGCGCTCGTCTCGTTGTTCTCTGCACCGTACGCCTGGATAGGCACGCTATGCGGCTTGTACGAGCATCGAAATTCCGCGATTCTGCTACGGGTGCCGACTGCGTAGACGCTTGCAGCGGCGGAACTGTGCTGTAGGCTGTCGCCAGTCGAGAATCCGACACATCGAGTGTGGCTGGAGCCGCAAATGCACCGAGTGTTTCCGAGATCGCCGCACGCGGCACGTGCTCCGTATCGGTGCCATCGAGCGTGACACCGAGTGTTTCTGAGATCGCCGGACCCAGCACTTCGTCGGAATCGGTGCCATCGAGCGTAACACCGTCGCGCCGAGTGTTTCTGAGATCGCCGGACCCAGCACTTCGTCGGAATCGGTGCCATCGAGCGTGAGTGGACCGTCGCTCCATCTGCGGACGCGTTTCCTACGAAGGAAGAAATCGATGCGAATGCGAAACGTCGTGACGCGGCTCGCGCTGAACTGGAGACACAAAATGCATCAGTCATTCCACTCTATTTTGTGGTCCCTGATGCCGAAGAACAGCACTACACGAAGCGGTGCTGCAAAGCAACCCAAGTGATATCGGACTCCATTGGACTTCAACCAGGTCACCTGGCCGTCCAGCGAGCTCGTGAAAAAAATGCTTTACGCGTAAAAAAAATTCAAAACGACACCTAGAGAAGATGGAGGGAAGACAAAAGAGGCAAAGAGTGCACAAAGACACTTCAAGCTACTCTGCAGGAGCTTTTTGAGAAAACACATGTACTGAACTTTCAAAGCCCGTTTTTTCAGAATGGATTTTTTAGCTAGTTGTGGTGCTGAGGAAAGCGATTTCTCAAGAACTGCTCATCAGATTTGCGTGCAGTTTTTTTTATTCTGTTCCTCGATGATCTGTCCAGGGTGTAACAAGCTGCTTTTTTTAAAAACTGGTGCTGATAATTGATAACAAACAATTAAAATTTGATAAATCTCGTCATTGTGGGCTACATCAAATTCAAAGTTGCATAAAATATTTTTGGAGGGGAAATTAAAAAAAAGGGCTTTGTAGCACCCTAGGATATCTATCCAGGGATGACCACAAAGAATTTCAGCTTTCTACTATGTCCTGGGATTTCTCCCGGCTCTTCCTCAGGCACACATGTGAACCTCCCAGTTAGACCTCAGTAACTCGGGAACTGATCCACACAATTTCATGAAACTTTGCAGTTTCGCAAGTTTTAGTGTAGTGAACATACCCTGAAAGTTTCATCAAGGTATCTCAAGAAATAAAAAAGTTCGGTCTCCGGGGTAGCCTCCCCCCTTAAACAGAACCTGAAGGGACCAGGAAAATGTGTTCCATTTAACAGGAGTTCCGTTTACTGAGGATGGTCACGGGTGCAGAATCCAAGTACGAAACCAATTATATTAGGTGCAATTTTTCTGTTTAAGCAGCAGTTTCGTTTAAGAGATTTCCGTTTACAAAGAGTCTACTGTATAATGACTTTTGAGGATGCAATATTCAGTAAACATATTAAAACATCGCTACAAGTTCTTCGTCCTGCCTTCTCGTTATTTGTACCGAGTATTCTAACCTGTACAGTGCATCTTCTTGAAGAGAGGTGTTACTACGTAGCAGGTGGATGATATTACATGACCTAGCGTGGAGATGTCATGCGAGCATTAAGCAAAAGCAAAACATGCGTGCTGCTGCCCCGAGCTTTTGTGGATTGCTGCAACAAGGAGAGATTCAAAAGAGAACTTTGTAGCAGTGGTTCTTCTGCTCTGCACAAACTCATTCTTAAATTTAACAAAGTTGCTGAATGGTGCAGTCATTGCGAAATATCCCAGATTTATTTTCAAATGCTTTAAGTGCATCCCATTTCGTAAAGAGGGGGAAGCCAGATGATTTCAGAAAACACTCAGGCCGATGCACTTTTGGTTCAAGATATCTTCACATCAAATTACAGCATTTGAATGCACTGTGACGAAGGGCAGTGGCAACATGTAGACATCAGTGGACAGCTGTGACTGAAGCATGTCACAGCAATGCGTATCCCACTACACAATGGTGGAAGTGACTATGCAAGTTTAATGTTCGCAAGTTGCGGAAGCGGCGCTATAAACTTGTGATCAAATACACTAAGTCTGAAGGATGAACAAGAGGGAAAGAAAATTGCTAACATTTCTGGTCTGATGAGATAATAACATTAAAGGAGCTATGCAGCTTCATTTGAAATGAAAGCCTATAAAGGACAATTACCGTATTTTCTCGCGCATAACCCACACAATATACACAGAAAATTCGGAGCTAAAGTAGGGAGGGCTGCAGGTTATACACGAATTTCAATGCATGAGTTGGTAACGCAAGAAAGGCAGCTTCATGGCAATATGTGTGGATTTATTTTTTTTTTTCCAGAGACTGTAGTCGGGTTTATCTGCAGGGCAGGTTATACGCAAGAAAATACAGTGTCGGAAGCAAGTCTGGAAATGCTTTACGCAATCAACTGCCATGTGCTGTGCCAACACGGAACTTTCAACAAGTGGGAAATGCTCACTCACAAGTGGGTGTATCGGTCCATGGATGCCTGATAGTCCTTGCGATGCACAGCACGCAGCAGGACGTGCACAGGATCGTACTCCCGCTCCCACACTGATCCTCGAGGCACGTACATTCCCTGCAGCAGGTTGCCACCGGCCTCAAAGTTTGGTTGCTTGTACAGCGCCACCTGGGTGCAGAGGATGAGATGACTCACATCAATGCTCATCTATGAGGTATGTTGTCGTGGTAACCTAATGATTAATTATGACATTTTTTTAATATGCACCCAAAGCCTACAACAAGCATCGTAGCTTCAGCTGCCTCATCATCTGGAGCCAGCACACAATATGCTGTACAGAAGGCACAAAAATGTCGCTGTCCCGTGGATCATACGTTTTGATTTTTTCAAGAGTGGAACCTGGAAAAAAATGTGTTTTAAGTCAAAGCACTTTGCGGTTCACTTCTCTAAGATACTATATGCCCTAACAGTTGTGTTATTCTTCTAGCTGAGTAAATTAGTGCTTTTTCAGTTGACACGCATCTACGGTAAGTTCACCCTCGTCTATACATGGCAATTCACCACCTTGTTCACAGTTAACAGAACATAAAGGAAGGAACCTTCAAATGAGAAGGACAACACCAAACGAACAACGTAGACAGCAGTGCTTCCATTGTCTTTCTTGTTTTCCATGTTTCCATGTTTCCATGTCCATGTTTTCAAGCCTGCCTCTACATACCATATCCCCTTCTGCGGCAGTATGTCGCACACCGTGTGTTTCTTCAAAGAGCTTAGAATGCAGTGTGCACATTTGTACGGGCTTCCCGAGTGGACAACTAGCGCTCATTTAACTTCATTGGGCCACGTATTGCTTCAGAGGATCGCTTTGCTGGGGACACTACCATGTTCCATGATCGTTCGACGTGCCATGCTTCAGGACCAACGTCAAGACTATTATTTTTGTTTGCTCGAAATGAATACAACCAAAAAATAAACTGGGCATTCATTTTGAGCCTAACATTTGATCCTTTTTGTGCAAGAATTCAACCTGACTGATTGCGGAGTAATTAGATATTTAATTGCATGCTAATTGCAATTAATTACTTGCTTGCATGGATAGCGGCACCACATTTTTATATACGCTATACTGTACAGTGTTATGTGGAATCTGTCATCAGTCCGTCCATGAGCAAGCGCCTTTTACAAAACGTGATGGTGACACCATAAACCCAGAGGTGTAGAAGGCTGGCACAGGTTTTGCCCAAAACAGACAACCGGGGTTTGAAACCGCAACGTTCCTACAGCCACGAGCGTCAACCACACGGTGGTGGCATGTGATTGTAGAGCCCTTACTTCCTCGAGGAAGGCCTCGAAGTCCCGGCTGTGGGCACTGGTGCCGCACTTCTCGGGCAGCAGGTCCATCAGCTGGGAGTGCGTGCGGTCACCCATGCACAGCAGGCTCACCATCTCCTGCCGCGTCACCTCTGCCTCAGTCATGCCTGTAAAAAGTGCACGCTTCGTGAGAGAGGGCGCTGCAGCACACAACAGGACTCTTCTGTCATCTGTTGTGTTATCATCAGCAACGGTGAACAAGCACTGAAATCCTTCAAGCAGCAATCACTCGATGTTGTTATAATCACATCGATGAAAAGCTGCCATTTACACGTCAGCTATGACGCAGTCTGGGTGAAAGCTTGTGCCCAGTGCCACATCTGAATACTGCAAGTAGCAACACACAAATTTAACACATAAGTCTCACATACAAACAAAACCTGCTGGTATAAAGCAAATGTTGGTCTACCTGTAAGTATCTGCCAATGTATGACAATAACTATGTATGAATACCTTTGCACTCATGCAGTGATCGATTCTTTAGTCTAACACAGACCGTTACCATAAACGCTTATGCTAGGTTTTATTACACCCACAATGAATTTTTTTACAGACCTTTTTTTTATTTACAGGGAACTTTTTTACCGTGGCTCGATAAAATTTTCTGAAGCTTGCCATGTTAAGCTTGTGACTTCCTTAGAACGCGATGTAACTAATTTTTACCAATATGTTATTGTATTCGGTGCCATATTTGACACACCAATCGCATTTTTTCAGTTTCGTTTGATTGTATGTGTGCTCATTTGTTTTTCGAGTGCACATGCACCGAAACTGTAACCCCCTCCTGCTCAAGCCCTGGAATTCAGGTTAGCAGTATTCAATAAATAAATAAGAAGTAATAAACAAGAAGCATGTGAGCCCCAACTGATGACGCCAAAATCTAGTGACGTCATGGCGAGTTAGGGCACGAACCTCAAAGATAACGTCACCAGCAAGTTGTACTTTCTTTCTGCGTGTTTTCTCACTTATAAAATTTCTCGCAGCAAGAGTGCAGATTGTGGTACTGTGAAATAGTACTTCATAGGCTTGTGCAAATATTCTAGCAGTTCGATTATTCGGACGAATACTACAGTATTCGAATTCGATTCGAAACGAATTTAAGTTATTTTATATTTCGAAGTATTCAATATGAACAAATGCGATATATAAACCGCATGTAACCCCCTGTAAAGGTGGTTTCACTGCAGTGGAGGGGTGCTATACCGTGAATACACCTTCCCAGAGAAAATCCGCACTGCCACGAAGCCCCACTTCAAGGATAAATGAACAAATTACCCTTACATCGATCCCATCATTTTTTAAATTTAAAAGCTTGTTATACTGGCTTGTATGGTATTAGTACAGTAAATTTTAAAACGTAACTTATTTTACAGGTTATCACTTGCATTCTACCGAAAGTCAAATCCTGCTACTATTCAAAGTTGGACATTTGCACATGCCTTATTTCAATTAAAAAGAAATATTGTGCAGGTTAGTTGGGTCATGACAAATATGCTCATTTTTCTTTATAACATGTGACATGATACTATTTGAATTTGATTCGAAATTATTCGATCAAATCACTATTCGCTTCAAATTTGCTTCGAACCTAAAATTTACTATTATGAGAAAGTTTTTTTTCTGGTGTCCTTTTAACTGATAACTCAAATATCAAGGCATGAAATTTTGCCACACCACCACAAGATTTCCACACACAGCGAGAGAACAAGAAGCAGCAGTGATGGTGTTCGCACCCAGGTTGGTGCGGACGCTGAAGAGCATGGCGAGAAAGGTGAGCGCGGCCTCCAGCATGGGCAGCACCTTGTCCGGCTCCAGAAAGGAGTTGGTCCGATTGGGCGACAGCGACAGCCACTCCCACACGTGGAACCTGATCGGAAGAAGGGGAGCAGAAACGTTCGGGTGAGTGGCTTCCGGCTTTTGAGTTTGACACGCACAGCATTGGCCTAGAAGAGAACAGGCCAAATATTATCGCTACCCCTAGCAGTTTCTTGCTTCTGCGAAGTCACTACACGTAAAATAGTAAGAGCTTACGGAAATATGAAGAGGGAAAGTATGAATGTCAAACGAGGCTAGACTGGTACACTAGAGGTCCACTTCAGTGAAACTTTAGACTGTGTAAAATGCTCAGAATGACTGTGTAAATGCTTCGAAATTGTGTTGCAGTCCACTAACCCCTAGGTAGAACATTTGGCGAAAAAAAGCAAAAGAGCAGGACTTTCAGTTGTCTTAACAAATCATAACATCCGGGCACAACCCATGCTCAGCATTCTTTCTTGTGATAATTACCACCCCTAAGCTTAGTTTTTCATTCGGGTTCTCCTGGCTTGCTGCCAAAGAGTCAGGCTTGTAATTGTGATGGCTGAGGCAGTGGATGTCACGTTGAAGCAGCTAAGTTTACGTTGCTAGCCCCCCATTGACATGAGCCAACCACCGATGCTAAAAACCACAAATGCAGTCATTGCATGTAAGCACTGAAACGAACTGGAAGTTTTGTTATTGCGTATTTTAGGAGACCCCGAGGCGCTAAATAAGTGCATGCGTCGTGTGCTTAAATGCTGAAAGACGCTGATGAAAAACAGATTTCAACATTCATGTAAGCATTCTCCCTTCGATGAGCACCATGCGTTGCCTTCATCCTCGCGATGCAGAAATCCGACAGCTACAGGTAATGAGAATGAGCCCCTGTCATTGGCCAATGCTGGTGCCTCGCACAAACAAGCTTGACGTCGTTGAGATTCCTCAAACCCATTGGATCTGCCCGTCTTTTCTCCTGTTTTCAATTGGAAGATTAGGTGCAGGATATAATGATAGAAATACCTTCCACTTTCTGCCAATCCCTCTGAGCCCCTTGAACAAGGTGCTTGCTTTCACTACTCAAGGTGCCTCGATTATGCTGAAAATTAAGATATGCATCACACCTCTCACCGCACAGTGCACCAGCAATGAGATTAACCCCAGAAGACCCACATACCACTGCACATTAGGTAAACAAGTTCTGATCAAAGACAATGCATTCACACAAAGAAACTAGAGCTGTGCGAATAGCAAAATTTTGGGTGCGAAGTGAATTCGAATAATAAAGATTGAGTGCGAATCGAATACTTTTCGAATAATTTTCTAATATTTATCAAGTATTTTTCGAATACTTCGAAGCGAAATTACAGAAAGAAGTTGCAGAGAATCCCGAAGTATGTTCTTACAAGACAGGAACAATTACAAGAGCAGATTTATTCCTAAGGGGAGATGCGGCTTTCGTATCGTGAAAAATTTTTAAAAAATCTATTTTCAAAAATCTATCTTCAGTTTCTGTAGTCCTTTTTTTTATTCCAAAATATCGTCACTGAGAACTACGTAGAAGTGCAGTAAAAAATTTGTTGTGCTTGCCGAGGTGACGAAAATTACTACGGAAATCGCAAAAAAAAAAACTGCGTTTAAAAAAAAATTATAGCTCCACAACGGCGCAACCGGGCGCCTCCATCTTGGGCTTGTCAGAAAGAGCATTTCTCAGTCTTCAAATTTCCCGCTTCACCTAGGCCCTCCATTCAGAAAAAAAAGCATATAAAAAGCAAATGTTTGAAGTTCACTTCGTAGTCTTCGATTGGCTGCATCCGCCATGTTGCTCCAGCACGCCTCGCCACTGGTCTGATCCTCGCTCCGACATAGCATCGTCTGCGGCTTGCACGTCGTGATGTCACGGTTTTCGACACTCGCGCTACTTGTATGTTCTGTGTTTGTATGTTCTGTGTTCACGGGTTGATGATCACTTAGAATATAATTACACTTTAGTTCGGCAGCTGCAAGCGGAACCTCAATAATCAGATTATGACAGTGCACCATGCTTGTCGCGAACATCGCAGACTTGCATCTCGGACAAACTGTTCTGCTTATCAGCATTTCGCACCTCGTGACGAAGACTATCGCGGGACGACTCTTATTCATACTCGCGATCAAGCATGACGTACTTTGAAACATCGGGTACCGTGGCCCCGCACATCGCGACCGAGTTGTTGGACTCTGCTCATGGCGCCGATGTACGAGACAAATCCAAACTTTGCAGGCAAGAACATCGTGCTAGCGGACATGCGAAAGCGAAGAAGCCGCAATGTGTTTCGTCGCAAGCAACGAATCGCCCGCTGGCTCCTCAGAAACATGGATGCACATTTTACGCATTGGCAGAGGACCCCCTGGCAAGCTCGTCGCGCAGCGACTGCTCGGAGCATCAGAGGAAGCGGCTAGCAGTTTCGCACGTCGGCACCCCAAAACAAAAGACCAAGCATGCTGCATGCCGATTTATCGTCTTTATATTTATTTTCCATTATTATAAACTGTTTTATTTATTTTCTGGAAGTTCGAATACTTCGAATAGTAAAATTTCGGTGCGAATCGAATTGAATAGCAAACACTATTTGAAAAATGTTCGAAAATTCTAATATTCGCACACCCCTAAAAGAAACCTAAAGCGAGCCTAATACAAGACTTAGATGCCTGGGAGTGGCACTCTCAATGGTTCTTGGGTAAACTTGGGTAAGAATGTGATGTCAACACGCCAAATGTTCGCGGTCCTTTAGCATAGCGAGCCCTGTCTAATGGGTTTCTAAGATGTAATTGCTGTCCATACTAATTTCTACTATTTATATGACTCCAATTTTAACTTGTGAGATACCTTAATGTCCACGTCCACTCTATAATATACAACCGTTAGCTTTACCGATTCCATCACTTTACATACATTTTCGGCGTTTGTGTACCCTGGTGTATCCCTTAGGTTAACATTGTGTTTTGCGCGCTGCCGAACCCACGCAGAAAGAAGCACGAGATTGAGATCTGATCCATCAGGTGCCGCAATGAGCCCACTCTGATGAGTCTCTGAGATGTAATTGCTGCTTACAGTAATTTCTACTGATTATACGACTGCAATTTTAACTTATGACATAAGTTAATGTCCACTCTATCATATGCAACCCTTAGTTTAACCCATTCCACCCCTTTTCTGTACATTTTTATTTTTATCAGGGTTTTCGGACAACTCCCACTGGCGCTAGACAACGTGGTCCGGAAGATAGCAAAATGTATCACTCAGTGCTCGTGCCCTTAAAAAAACAATAACATACGAGGGCGGTCCGATAAGTACTTAGCCTTCAAAAGAAAAAACGAAAGTTTTGGAATGGTGTCGATTTATTTCTCAACATAGTCCCCTTTCAACTCTATACACTTGACCCAGCGATCCTCCAACATTTTGACCCCGTCAGAAAAATACGTTTTCTCCTGAGCTGCAAAGTAGGCTTCTGTGGCGGCGATAACTTCTTCATTCGACTCAAATTTTTGTCCGGCGAGTGAATTTTTCAGGTTGGGAAACAAGAAGAAATCACTCGGAGCCAAATCTGGAGAATACGCTGGATGGGGCACCACTTCGTAGCCCAGTTCGACCAACCTTGCCGTGGCGACGGCGCTGGTGTGAGCTGGCGCGTTGTCATGGTGGAAGAGCACCTTTTTCTTCACCAAATGTGGCCGTTTTTTCTGCAATTTGACGTCGAATCGGCCCAGTAATTCGGCGTAGTAGGGTCCTGTCACCGTTTTGCCCTTCTCAAGGTAGTCGACGAAGATCACACCTTGAGAATCCCAGAAAATGGTGGCCATCACCTTTCGGCCGATGCGACAGTCCTCGCCTTCTTCGGAGCAGGTTCTCCGGGTGCAGTCCACTGTTTCGACTGTTCTTTGGTCTCTGGTGTGTACCAGTGGATCCATGTTCGTCGACGGTCACAAAACGACGCAGGAACTCCTTCGGATTACGCTTAAACAGCTTCAAACACTGCTCTGAAGTGGTCTCACGGACGCGCTTGTTGTCCAGAGTGAGCAAACGCGGCACCCATCGCGCCGACAGCTTTCTCATGCCCAAAGTTTCATGAAGGATATGACCCACGCGGTCTTTTGAGATGCCTACTGTCTCAGCTATCTCGCGCACCTTCAGTCGGCGGTCTGCCAATACGAGGTCGTGGATTTTTGCCACGTTATCGGCCGTGGTAGCCGTTTGCGGGGCCCCTGGGCGAGGCTCATCAAAAACCGACGTGCGACCCACGTTTAAACTCGTTGAACCAATTTTTGACGGTTGCCATCGAAGGAGAAGACTCACCGTAGACGGCAGCCAGTCGCTCTTTGATCTCGCTGCGCGATTTCCCTTCCAAAAACAAGAATCGAATCACTGACCGATATTGCTCTTTTTCCATTTTTAACGGACACACGAAATTCACCTGCTTCCTGCAGCGGCCAAAACAAAACCGCGAGCCCGATTCGACTGCACCTTTGCATGTGTCCCTCTAAGAGAACGTACTCAACGTCGGTATATGTCTCATGGGATAGCGTCGCCCTCTCGCGGTGAGGCTAAGTACTTATCGGACCGCCCTCGTATTATTTGACATAGCCCACAGTTGGTACAGTAAGTAGGAATTGATTGGCTTTCTCAAGAAACCTCAATTAGAACTTCAGAGCAGCTTTTAAAAAGTGCTACAAATCGGCTTTGTGGCAAAGTCTCTAGGTATCCAATGCACCACATGGAAAGCGATACACTGGGCTCTTGTACAATTAAAGTGAACCAACGTTGGCAGGTCCTTGTTGGCTATGGCGCGCTACTGTTGGAAAATTGTTGCACACGACTCAAAACCAAATTGTGTTAGCCGTAGTTCAATGCTGTATTCAAAGCCCCTATGCACAGTTGGGTCTCAAGACTTAACTGCTTCACATGCTACTGCACACAAGCACGCACACACCTCTGGAAGACTGTGGAAATGAACCAGTCTGGATCAAGATGGGTGGCACACAACTGGAGCAGAAAGAGATCGGCATCCACCATGGAGTTGCAGAAATGGCACTGAATGTACGTCATGGCCTGCCCCTTGATCTGCAGTCCATTGCGCGCCCAGAGGCCACACAGGATTTCGTGGAACGACACCTGCAAGTAGGAAAGCACCGCCGTCTGCAATGGATGGTAGGTTGGCATTTCGTGTCAGTCAGTTGCACTGGTTGAGTCGCGGTGTTTTTCAAGTGAACGCTGCAGAACAAAATGTGCGCAAAAATAATAATTGTTGAGGTTTTACGTCCCAAAACCATGACATCATTATGACAGACGTCGCAGTGGAGGGCTATCGAAATTTTGACCTCCTCGAGTTCTTTAATGTGCACCTATATCTAAGCACACAGGCCTCTGGCATTTGACCTCCATAGAAATGCGGCTGCAGCGGCCAGGATTCGATCCCACGACCTTTGGGTCAGCAGTCAAGAACCAAATGCGCATCAATTCAGTCAATATGTAGGGTCGTTCAACTGACATTGAAAGATAAATGATTTCTCTCATGCTGGTAGCTCTACCACAAGGCCGAAAGCACCACTCTTGCCACAAAAAGACTCTTGATAAGCGAGAAGATGTGCAAGAATAAAGTACAAATAACAACGCCCCCTTGAAGCTCCCGTACTGGCATGCCGTGACATTATATATTTTGATAGTTCTGCTAAGGCCTGCATAATTCTTGATCAGTAAAAATTAATTACATTATGTTGTAATAATGGTAAGATCTTCTTGATTATCTATAAATTAAATTTAATTAATGTTGCGCTCTATTAAAAACAGAGGCCTTAACATGGCAACTTTCAGGAAATGTTATTGAGCCAAAAAGACTAAGAAATAAAGGCTGAAATTTGTCACTGACATTAAGGTGTCCGGATTTTGGCGTGGTATTCAAAGTGAAACTATGACCTTTATTTAGGGATGTGCAAATATCAAATTTTCAGTTTCAAAGTGAATACAAATAATGAAAACCAAATGCAAACAGTATTGAATATTTTTTAAATACTTTTGAATACGAATGGTATAACTGCTGACTTCTGCAAAAAAAACAGACACAGTTTGAGGTTCACACCACGAGTGTGAAATTCATTTCCGCGAAATTCGCGCCAGTATTTCCCCAAGGGCATGAGCCTTGTGACTTATGCTTATACAGTAAGTCACAATTCATACAAACATACTATCACGAACTTCGTGCGACAGAAGATGGATGAGGGTGTAAGCTAGATACATAACAGGTGGAAGCAATGAAGAACTACAAGTGTACCATGGCCTGTAGAGGGTGTGCCATCAGGGTCATCAGGACGTCCGTGTCTGGCAAAAGCTCGACTAGTGTGGCCCCTTGCCTCGTCACTGCCTGGCACAAGAACACCGCGTAGTACCGGTGCAGGGGCAAGTGGAATGACACCTGGTACGGGTTGGGCTGAAGCAAGAAAAGAATCGATGGAACATTCGCGAAATAAAACTCCACAAAGTGCAGGAGACAATAAAGAGCACACTCGTAGAAAAGGAGATATGGTGCTCACTTGTACAACAGCACTTGTACAAGAGCACACTTGTAGAAATGGTGCTCAGGCAAAAAAATAAAGTTGCAGTCACGCATCTCAGATCAGAGGTGTAAAACACGGAGATGCAGGAGTGGAACAACAAAGAATGGTTAGCCAGCCATTATCACAGTCCTGAAAAATCTCACTCGCAATAACCACAATCACTTCCTACACCTTCGATAGACTGAAGCCTATGGCTGCATTAACTACCAGAATTAAGAGTAGCTTGTGGAGATTGTTTTTCAAAACTGCAGCATCCTCTGATAAGTTATTTCCAGCACATGGCTCTTAGTCTCCTGTAAGCCAGATTCTCCTCATAGCGCGTTCCACACCAACCTCGGTGCCGTTGCGCGATAATGCAAAAAATGGCACCTGTGTTCCCACAGCGGCGCCACCTGGAAGCGAGGTTAGGCAGGCACATGAGGAACTAATTTCCTGTTCTCTGGCTGATGTTGAGCGTCGCGCACTGACTTCACGCTTTCGTTGGGGACCTTCACGGTAAATTTCAGCGGATGCTTTACAACTTCCTCAAATGTGCCTCTTTTAACGAGACATCATGAACGAACAACACAGTCTTGGGTTTCTCGCAGGGGCAAACATTACTGGCTCGATACCCACGCATGAGAAGTTGAACTTCAACCACCCAACATTCGCATGCTGTGTCGGTCGCATTCGGCTAGTTGACTTAGAATGGAAAATGCAATAAATGCCCTTTTATTTGTTAGCACTACCATTCTCTTCTTCCTCTGTTCCTTGAGCAGAGAAACTCCACAAGCTCTGGCAAAAAAAAAAGAAAAAAGAGTACCGAAGACAATACTAAAAAAAATTACTTAAATATAATCAGATAGATCATAATGCGGCCGAGGCCTCCCAAAGAATTAAGAGTGCAGCACCAACAAAAAGAGAAAGAATTGGTACAGATAAGACAGATCACAATGCGGCCACGACTTTGGAATTTATGCTTGCCCAGCCAAAGGCACCATTAAAAAACCAAATGATCGCTGCCCAAAGCCCCAGATGCCCTTTGGGAACTTACCGTGTCGTCCTTCTTGAAGCCAATGCTGTCAAAGAAATCCTCTAGTGCTGTCAGACACCTTTCGAGGACATTCTTAGACAGAGGCAAGGTTTCCTGCCAAAAGGAGTGAAATCGTCTGTCAGCGTGCTGGACCATATCTTGGATAGCCAGAAGAAGCACAGTAACAACCCTCAAAAGTTCACTACCTAAGTACACATTAATGAAGTATTATTTCAAAACTTTATTTAATTAATTTCATGGCAACAGGTTGATTATTAAGAGGGAAAATAAAGGTATTTTTTTTTACATGCTGAAACTTTCATCACTGATATGATGTCACTGTGAAATTACCGATTTCAAAGCTGAATTCTGTAGTCTGTAGTGGCTAAGACGGATTTTTCAACCTTTCAAAGTCAATTCTTTGGCCGTATTAGAGTACTATGTAGTACATGTTAATTATTAAAAATATTAGAGAATGAATAGTATGCGCAAATAATGTCATCAAAATCTAAGTCTTCACACTGTCACTGATGCACAAACTTCCAAGGCAGCACTGGTACCCGTTCTTTCATGATTTTTATCCTTGTACAGTAAAAGCTCGTTAATTCGACACCCCTTAATTCGGAAATTCGGATAATTCGGACGGCTCTATTGGTCCCGGCCAAAGTGCATGTTAATCTATGGGACCAAACCTTCGTTAATTCGTCAGAATTGGGCTCCGCACCGCTTAATTCGGACAAATTCTGACGGCTGCCGCTACACAAATGTGTGGTAAAGCAGCGCTGGCACCACTGGGGCGAAACCGAAACTTGAGTGGCATCGCCATCATCATCAACTAGTTGGGGCGATAGCAGCGTCACCGAACGTCGGCGTCTTCTTTCTTTGCTTCAATGCGCCTCCGACGCCATTTTTCCTTGTGTTATGTCGGCACCGTCTCTTCTTGCGGAGTTCATGTTTTTTGCCGTCGTGACCGTGTTTACATGTGAGGCCCGAGCATGCGGCAGTAGCCGACGGTGGCATCGACGAGGTGTCAGCCGAGTCCACCGACGGTGACTGCCCGACCTTCGATGCTGTCCTTCCCACAGATATGACCCTTCAGGACTACATCGCGATTGATGATTGTGTCGCCACGACTGGTCTCCTGCCCGATCAAGGAATTATTAATGATGTCGCGACCTCATCGCACCTCACGGGAAGTCTCGGAGGCGCTTTTGATATTGAGGGCGTTTGCCTGAGCACTGCCGAGAGTTTGCGCGCTGTTGGCCATTTGGAAAAGTTAAGAAAAATTGTAATGTAAGCCGGAATCTGCGTGAAAACGCAGACGATCATTACAAAATACTTCAGCAAATAAAGGTATGCTTCTCCAACTTGATTTTAATGTTGTTTTTCCTGTTCATTCGTTAATTCGGCATTCGGTTAATTCGGACATTTTTTCCGGTCCCGTGAAATCCGAATTAACGAGCTTTTACTGTATCTTTTTTTTGCTTACAAAGCCTCCTGTGGCACAAAAAGTGTATATTTTGTGGTACTACAGTAGAATAATTTATCACTACAATTAAACTTCATTTTTTTTAGTATCCCATAAGTGTGGTAATGTTTCAAGGGGGTGTACAAATCGGCTTGTCTACGCAACAATAACGTGTAAAATGTACACTAGAAACATGGGCCGGCATCCGCATGTGCGGATAATGAAATAATACTTTTGCACAACGATACTAAACCGTCTCACAGTAAGGGAGGTTGTTAATTATATTGATTAATTAAAATATATATACTAATTAAATGACAATATGATTATGAGGCATGCCACAGTGAGAGGCTCTAGACTAATTTCGACCCCTGGGGCTTTTTAACGTGCACCTAAATTTAGAATTACAGAGGTGGCTTTGCCTTTCGCCCTCATCTAAATGTACCACTTCGGCTGACGTCAAACATGCAAACCTGAACTAAGCAGCACAACGCATTGGCACTGAGCTAACACAGTGTGTTCTCACAGTCAGACTTATCTTGTATCGTGGGAGCGAGATTCACTAACACAGCTTAAATTACGTTTCTTCTTGACATCTCCTTAATAGGAGAGATGTCGAAGGTCATAACCTTGAAGAAAAAACAAAGGCTTTCCAAATCAACATACAGGGCCAATCCGCATTTCACGAACTATTTCACAAAGCATCAGAGCGCTCTACTGTAGTGACACTTTATCTAATTCACCTTGGCAAGAAATGAATAACTTGCTTTAATTATCTGTTGTTTCAACTGACAAAAAATTAAGCGAAAAAAAAAAGTGAAATAGATGACACAAAGTCAGGCACACTCTCAGCTTGCAGTGAGCAATGTGCATACCACCTCAGGTTTAAAAGATTAAAGGAAAAACGGTACGCACCTCATTTTTGAGGTGCGAGATGAGAGCCCAGAGGGGTGTGGCCGAAGCCTCCAGCTCGGCAGAGAAGGCTGCATAGTACGTGTTGGGCTCGAACTCCACGTGCTGCGTCAGCTCTCGCTGGTTGACGTTCATGCCTGTTTCATAAAGTGTGGGGGAAGAACAAGGCAAGGCAGAACGGTGAACAATCAGCTGCAATCCGGGTAGTACCAAAAAAGTCACAGTTCTGCCGCAAGGGCGAAGTTATACATGCGATAGCAACATGCTAGAATGTTATACAAAGTAAGGCTAGCAGCTAACTTCTTTACATGAGACCCGGCGTATAACTAAACAAAAAGCTGGCGTAAGGAAACACGGTCGCTGCGGCGAGCGAAGCTACCTTGATGTTGTCTATCACTTCAACGCAAAGTGGCGAAAGCACAGCCCGAGCTAAGGTATGAGCACGCAACCACGTCCATTTGATCCAAGCTCGCAATTCCGGATGAAGTGACGCAGCCATCCCTCCGGCATCCCTCCATGCACCTTCGCGCAACTCTGCACCTTCATGTTTCATCTCTGCATGAGCCGCGAGTGGCGGCAGCCCTCACACACTTCCACTTGTACACAGAACATACGATGCACGAGGTGATGTTACCAATTTGGACTTTATACAGAACATCACGGCGATGACACAAATGCACCTAGAGTGTCCATATAATTGCTATCGCAATGAAAGCCTGCCCCTTCAGAGCACTCGGGTCCAAATGCAGCTCGCACTTGCAAGATGGTACAGCGTCAGTGCTACCGAGCAGATCGAACTAGGGGCGCAATCATTGACACTTTACTTATTTTACCTCCAAGGAGTACACACACATAGCAACAGTCAGGAAATGGGGAAGTTAGGCAGAATATAAGAGCAGTCAGAGCTACAAGTCCTGTAAATTGTCCTCCTAGTGACAGGACATCACTCTCTGTAAGTGAGCATTAAATTATCACAGGGCAACAAACAGACACTTTTGAACCGGATCAGAAATGAAAACACCACAAAAGCTATGATGGACATTTCTGGAGGGCTTCCTTAACCCAGAATAATTCAGGGATCTCCAATTGGTTTCATGTGCACCTCATCACATTAAGTACACAGGCATTTTCACTGTGCCCACAAATGCATATGTGGCTATTGCCATGGCAGCAATGTGAAAATTAACTCGCAAAGACACTAGTCATCGCATACACGTAAAGACGAAATGTTAGAATTGCATGCACCAGTGCTCGTAAACTGAACAAATGCCACAGTGGCAGCCACACGGAGGACTGTATCGCACCAGCCGAACTGCATACATATCCGATTCAAGGTTTGCTGCCCTGAGTATTTATACCCACACACTATGTTCTGAGAAAACTCCTTAAAGGGGTCCTCAACTACTTTTTCAAGTAATTATCGAATAAATTAGGAGTTTATTGCCTCACGAATTGACTGCACAGAAATTTTTCGTCTTAACACATGCCAGATATCAATATTTAACCACCCCCCCGGGCTCCTTGGTTGGTGTCCAGCAATACAGGAACACATGCCTATCTATTCCCTCCCCCAATGTACACAAGTAGCCAAGTAGTATGTTGGTGCCCCCGCCTCCTTGAGCACAGGGAGATTAATCACTGCCTGTAGGTAATACCTATCTGCAAAGGCCTAAAATTAACTTGCCTTGAAACATGGAAAGCAGAGAGAACCACATGTCGAGGAGGCGAGTGTCGCCGAGGAACTCCATGGCGACCGGCCGGTGGGTGAGGATGTTGTTGAGGTCGCTCACCAGAGGCCAGTAGCAGTGGTCCTTAGCAATGCGGTGGCCGCAGTTCACCACGTAGTGGAAGTTGCGCTCGCCCTCTTGCAGGGTGCTGGGCTGCAGGATGAGGGACATCATGGCGCGCAGGCTGATCACCATGATGTGCAACAGGTGGGCCCGGCGCGTCATGCGCAGCGACAGTGCCTCGTTGGAGAACAGCTGCACGCTCACGTGCACCACCCGGTTGGACAGGGTCTCGGAGTCTGTCGACTGCGTCAGCATGTAGCTGATGCGGCTGTAGTGTTGCACAAAGGTCTGCGTGAATGCCTCCTGCATGGTTTTGGAGTACAGGTAATGAACAGAGTTGGCTAGTAAAAGGCACTGTGGTTAGCAATCGTTGATATGGAGACGCCACAGGAACTACAGACGACATGAGAATACACAAACACAACAGTGACAGGCCAACGGCTGTTCATTGGCTAAGTAGCACTGATTATAATTTCCAAGTGCAGCTTACGACACACAACAGAAAGAAGTGCGAGTGAAACTCAGTGCTTTCAGATGTTATTTTCTCGAGATTCTATGTCATTTTGTCGGCTAGTTGTCTGTATATACAGACACTTCTTCAGAGAATATTTTGGCCAAACAAGGGCTCTGCTGTTTTGTTTTTCTTTATAACTGTTAAAATGACAGTTATAATCAGGAATCGAACCAGTGTCCTGGAGCATCAACTACCACAGCGGGTGAGTTGCAGCCTTATAGCAAGTGCGCTATACAGCAACCCCTGGCTCACAAGGGAGAATCTTTTCTACCTGTTGTTTCCATTGAAACAAAAGAGACTAAACAAGAGAGGGCAACGTACCTTGTAGTTAATGTCAGGTAGCATGTTGAGCAGGAAGCACACCAGCTTCTGCGGGAACTCAAACTTGACCATCCAGAAGACCAACTCCTCCAAGAAGCTGTGGTGTATCAGGACAGGCTGTAGTGCCGCGATCTCTGCACAGACGGAGAACAAAGAAAAATGTGCAGGCAAACCCAAGCATGACAAAAATAAGAAAAAAAAACAATCTCGCAGCTACAAATATGCTACAGAGTGCTCCTTGAAAAGCCAGAATCTATTCTAAGATACTCAACTTCCTACAAACGTAAGGTGTCTGTGGGAATCATGAGGCAAACAACAAAATAGGCATAGCCAGTGCTGCCATAGGCGAGAGAAAGATAAATAACTTATTGATTGAAACTGTTGCCCCAAGTGAGGCTTGGCGTCACCCTGATGTGGGAGGGCTCTTTGTTCACGGAAGCCTTTGGCTTTGGCTACCTTCTTGGTAATGGTGACGAGTTGTCGGCCTTCCAAGTGCTTGAAGGTCGAGCTAGGCGTCCCACGCCTCGACTACGCAATGTTTATTTGCATGTGGCACCAAGTTCCAAACATATCTAGTTGCCTTTCGCTGTTGTCGTGCCACGATCATACCAGGATCAAGTCTGCCATGTTGGTCGGCTATGTTGCAGAGCAAGCAGAAGTAAAGCTGTGCTTTGTAAGTGTCTCCCTTCTCTGCCAAGTTTTGGGTGTAATGGAGGGTAAACCCAGCACCCTAATCTGTAGTGTTGTATCACTGAATAGTTAGTGGGTGTGGCTTCTGTCTCTTCTGTATTGCACCAGATATCGTGCAGGGAGACAGAAAGCCAGCTGACGTGCTCGCGAGTATCAGCATGGGCCATTTCATTTCACTCTAGGCCACTGTATCATGGCATCCCCGTTACACAAGTGTTTGGGAGAGGAGTACTTCATCATCTTAGGATCTCGAGTGCATCGTTTGAGATGCGGCTCCTCGAGAAGCTCCTAAAGGTGACCTGAGTGTCGGTCAAGGTGACTGCAGCATCTGTACACGTGGCGGCGGTGAGAGCAATTGCCGCCTCTTCTGCTGTTTCTGGTTTGCGAGCCTTGACAGTGGCTGATGCTGACTTGCTGCTTCAGGAGTCTACAACCCGAAGGGTGTACGTGTTTCAACGCGGATAATGGTCGCAATCCCAGCAGTCGGCATCCAGGTCTTGTTCAAACCTTCATTTGACGGCATCAGCCTTAGCCCATCTTCTACTTTTGTAGTATGTGGGATGCGTACTGCACAAGGCATGTGCAGGGGTGGAAGCGGGCTTGAGTGTTTTGGAGCAGCTCAGGGAGCAGGCATAATGCTGTTTTGGAGCACCTTTGGAGCACCGAAATTTGTCTTTTGGAGCAGCGCAAGTTAATTTTGGAGCACAATTCTAGGGTCAAACATCATTGTTAATTTTTTTTTTATTTCTGGTGAACACTAGAAATTCCAACGATTTTAGAAAACATTCAATACTGATGAACCAGCCACAAACGAGATAAGCGATGTTTTTTTAATAGCTATACTTGACTAGACTGACAAATGAAAAAAGTTCATGGTAATGAACGTTTTCCAGCAGCCGTGTTTGCCGGGTTGCTACGTTTTCGTCAAAAGCCTACGCCGGATTCAAATTGTTCCTTCGAAATGCGCGGAGGTCAGCGCCGTCTGGAAGCACTGGAAGAAACCAAGCAAACATGCGTCTGCACCCTAAACTCCGCTTGTCGGACGAGCGAGCGACGCGCCGCACGAGGCGTTTTCGAGTAGGTAGACGCGGCGGCGCGATTTTGAGATGGCGTTCGTCAAAATGACGCGCGCGACCCTCCGACCATGCGTGAGTTGCGCATAATATCATGCCATTCGGGACGCAACAGCGCGATTTTGCGAAGGCGTTCGTCAAAAAACACGCGTGTCCCTCCAAACGCGCGTAAATTGCGCCAAAAACTGTGCCATGCGGTTCCACCTTTGCCCTTCAAGTTACCTTCCAAGATTTGTCAATTCTTGGTGTCGGTGAGGTGCGATGATACTAGGTGTCGCAAGCGCACAATTTCTATCGCGTGGTTCTGTCTTCGTACTACCTCACATTCGTCTGAGTAATAAGCATTCCAAGTGTCTATCTTCTTGTTTTACAGCGAAAGCTGTTATGAGATCATTTCACCGGCCGTTTTTGGCGCCGTAGTTGTCCGCCGCCGCCGGTGTCCGTAACCAGTATCGCTCGAAATAAGAAAAAAAACAACGAAATAATAAAAAAATTCCAGGATGGAACGAGGTTCGAACCTGGGTCCTCTGCGTGGGAGCCCAGTATTCAACCTCTGAGCCATGCCAGTGCTTGAAATTGCTTTGCAAAAAGGTCCTATACAGGCTTCATGTCGGGAACGAACCACATTAGCATATGCAATATAGCATGGTAGAAGAGTAAAATAAGCACCAAGCGTCGCACAACGCGAATTCTGTAACCAGGTGTCACACAATGCGAATTGCGCAACGAGTAGGTTGTTGAATGCTTTCAACCCATTACAAAGGGCTCTGCCATAATTCTTGATCGTCATCAGGCACAGCATCAACAAAGTGCGCATAATGCCTTACATGCGTTTAGCAGGTACCACGGCTCTCCGTAGAATTACGAAAAATGGCACAGTGCCTGCTGCCCTACTTCTCAAAAATTACAATAATTTATAGTGTAGTGGGCTCCTCGCAAGTGCACTTGTATTGGTTTCCAAGGAAGCCCATAAGCGCATGATCCATTTCCTCGGGATCTCAATAAAATTACAATGATTTATAGCGTAGTGGGTTCCTCGCAAGTGCACTTGTATTGGTTGCCAAGGAAGCCCATAAGCGCATGATCCATTTCCTCGGGGTCTCATACCATCTGCGGCGAGCAGATGGTACGAGCTGCAGCGTACTCAACCACGAGCCGAGCGCAGGTTCTGACGAGCAAAAATCGAAAAACGCGACCGATCGCACTGGCGAGACTAAGCTCGTCGCTGCACAAGCGCGTTTACATGCTGCATTGATAACGTCTAAGGGCTTGTGTGCAACGCAAAAAATTCTCCACATGGCACGCTCTCACTAAAGAAAATGAGTTTCGGAAATGGTCCAACCGACTTACACAAACAGAAGCCTTGTGAGTGGTTTCGCGATTGGTAGTGGCTTCATTGACCGCAAACGGATAAAACAAATTTTTCTTTCTCATCCAGACTTATGACACAAAATCCATCTTACACACTCAGTTATACAGCAGTTTCCTTAATGCAAAGTTTCTAAATAATGGTCGCGCGTTTACGTCCGCGGCAGCTGCTCGCACTATCCTCATGCTTCACATCAAATTAAATATTCGCAGTAAATAGAACCTTTTCGACATTATGAAGCGTCAATGCACTTACTTTTATTCATGTTCGCAATACCAGGCCACGATGACAGCAACCGCCTCATGCGCGCAGCGCGCCAGAAAACTCCGTTGCTGCCGGCGCCATCGAAATATGGCCGCACAACTAACTTTCTTGAATCTAAAAACGTTGCTTTCTTGTAGCTAGCTCCTGTACAGGCTCGCTAGCTTTTTTGCTCCTTCAAAAACGTTACGAGAGCGTGCGAAGAGATGTGATGATGATATAAGCGATATAAGCTCGCATAGGCGCGCCATGATACAGATGACAGCGGCACATGAAAGCACCAAACGTAGCCTCGGTGATCGGTTCCGGCAGCGCACCGGAGCCCATCGCGGAGGCCGTGCACCAAAGACCGCTTGGGAGCAGTTTCGGTGCAATATTGCGTTTTGGAGCAGGATGGCGCAGCAGAAGCAGATTGGCGCAGCGTGGCACAAATGGCGCAGCACTTCCACCCCTGCATGTGCAAATGTCATTCTTTTTGGTTCAAAGGGAAGTGGAGGCAACTTTTAATAGCAGCAAGATTTGACTTTCGGTAGAATGCAAGTGATGACCTGTAAAATACGTTATCTTTCAAACTTTGCTATAATTAGAGCATATAAGCCGGTATAACAAGCTTTTAAGCTTAAAAAATGATGAATCGATGTGAGGGTAATTTGCTCTTTTAACCTTGACGTGGGGCTACGCAGCAGTGCGGAATTCCCCTGGATAGGTGTTTTCACGGCATAGCACCTTGTGCTGCAGTGAAACCCTCTTTACAGGGTGTTTGAAACCAACTTTACAGGGTGATCTTGTTTTGACGTTGATAGAATTTGTGAAATTCAATTTCTTGCCAGTGAAAACATTGTTGCATTGAAACTGTATCTTAGAATTGCTTCGTTAAATCAAGAGAAGAAAAGTGCACCCATTTCAAAGGTAGAAAATACAGAAACGGGAAAAGTTCATTATACACTGTGAAATTCGTTACATCAAAGTTCCACAGCAGAACAGTGTCTTGAAGTGCAGTACACAAAACAGTATATAAATACATTGCAAAAGAATACTGAGATTTCTATGAAGAGGAGGAGGGGGGATGTATGAAAGCTTGAAAACTGCTACAGTAAGAGCTCATAAAGCGCACTCGAAAGACAAGCCAAGCAACGCACTAGTGATAAAAGAACTATGTGACAAGTGGAATCTATAATACAAACAATTAACACGTATGTCTAACACAGCTGTCTACATTGTGCCCGTAGGAATGTTAAATGGGCCTAACGGTGCCACCACTAAGAAGCAGCTGGTGAGGGGCAGGGGGGCTGGCTGCCATGCAACACTACAATGTAGATGCACAACAATGCCACACCACAGCCGGTCACCAGCTCACCTTCCTTGAACATCCTGTACTCAGACACTGGAACAAGAGTAGGAGAGAGAGAGAGAGAGAGAGATCACCACAGCTGCGCCACCCACAGAAAAAGGAAATGCAATTTCTTGATCCTTATAAGTAGGGATGGGCGAATATTCGGGCGTTTCGAATATTCGAACTAATATTGCAGTATTCGAATTCGCTTCAATACGAATTTAGATTATTCGAAATTTCGAAGTATTCGAAATGAACGAATATATGTATACATTTGACCGCACATAACCCCCTGTAAAGGTGGTTTCACTGCAGCGTCTGGTTGCTGTGCTGTGAAACAACCCCTCCAGGGGAAATCTGCACTGCCGCGAAGCCACACTTCAAGGTGAAATGTACAAAGTTTAAAAGAGTGTTATATGGGCTTATATGCTCTAAGTACAGTCAAACCTCGATATATCGAACACGGACATATCGAATTATTGCCTATATCGAACGGTTCCTATATCACGTGGGAAATCGCATGCATTTTTAATTTTTTATTTCGAACGAAGTTTGACGTATAATGGATATATCGAACTCGGCCACCCCAAACCGCCCGCGCTCCGTTGACAGGCGGCGAGCTTTCCCGCCGCGCTCCGTTGACAGGCGGCGAGCTTTCCCGCAACTCTCGAAAATAGCGGTAGCGCGGTGGGCGTTTACGACTGCTGCACACATCGATGGCGCCGAGTGCGCCACTTGAACGTAGCGGCATACGCACGCCGCAGCCTTGCAGCAACGACGCACTGCACTTGTTGCTCGCCATGTTCAGCGCAAAAAAAGGAACACGAAAACACAAGGAAGTGCACGACACAAGCGCTGTCGTGTAGACAGCGCTTGTGTCGTGCACTTCCTTGTGTTTTCGTGTTCCTTTTTTTGCGCTGAACATGGCGAGTATGTTCCAACTAGCCCAATTTGCCACCTTACTTCAGTTCATCACTTGTTGCACCAGCTCCTCCTTGATAGTATCGCCAGGCATCCGTCGCATCGGTCGTTGTTGTGCTCGTGTGTTAGGCCTGCCGCGCGTTATAGACGTCAGACTCTGCCCAGGCGGCGCTGCGAAAAACACCGCCACCAGCGCCCTCATCGTAGCCCTGGCCCTAACTGGGTAGTGCAAAGAGAGCCGCCCGCAAGCGAATGTGCATAGGCCGCAATATAACCCTCCTCTTTCGTTGGTGTCGAGGCGCGGTTTCCTGAAAATCAAGGACCTGGAAAGCTTCTTCCGCCAATCCACGCTTCAGAAACAAAGGAAGCTGATCAAAGCGAACTGCGAGTACAACAAAATAAGTTTTAGTTATTCCCGCGCGCTGCAACTCGCAAGTACAAGCGAGCATCACACGACACCGAGTAAGCCCTCCGACATCCGTTCTCTAGAGCCTAAATGCGTTAAAATCGGGTATATACGTATGCCTCAGCGATAAAGTACCTACATACACGATCAATTTACTTAGCTATGCATCTTACGATCAGTGGTACAAAACTCGGTTCATCAGGGGCGAATGGCCCCGGCGATTTTCGCCTTTTCAGTTGCATTCTCCCTTAATTCATTTCTCGCTTCCTGTGCATTGGAGTGTTTTATTACGCATCCTCAAATGGTCTCTTGATGGTCGTCTTCCGTTTGTATGTACTGCAAATGGGGATACGTGCGTGTCCACTTTCGCGGGGTACAACCAAAGGCAAAACCGTGGCCTCCGAGATAGCTACGGCAACCGCGGAGGACACGGGCGAAACAAACCTGAAGGGGGTCACGACCAACATTCTGCGATTTACTTGTATGACGCACGTGGTGTTAGCTAGTTAGAACCAGAACTCTGAGCCTTCAAAATGTACATACGTCTGCGATGCTGTGTTGTGACGACCAACTCGTCGCGGTGTGCGTATCACGCGTCTCCAATCTGCCTCTAGCTGCTCACTTCGTGTTACACGACAAGCACCGCGGTCAGAGCCTCTGCTGAGCTTCATAGTCAAGGTTACCACGGTTTTGCATCAGGGCTACGCAAAACAACAGCAGAGCCACACATTCATGCCACCGGCTGTGGAGAACGCGGGTACTTCGCTTACCGAACACGCTCGCAACGGCCCGTATCCAGCGCTCTCGCCTTTCTTCTTCGTACGACAACTATGGAAATCGGTAAAACTGAACGTTGTTTTTCAGTCTTTTACGTCCGTGGCAATTCACAACGCAACAGTGCGTCTTTTGCGGAGTTTCTTCGTAGCGTGCGGAGGGCTCTCGTCTGCTGCTGTTTTCGCCGTCGTTCAGGCGAATTATCCAGCAAGCACTTCACGACGGTTCGGTGGCGCGTCCGACTAGCGGAGAGCAATTCACAGCTCTCGTTCTGAGTGGTAAATGCGCAAACACACGCGACATTAAGCTCAATCGTTGTTTCGCACTCGCTAATTGCACCTGGTCCCATAGCAAACTATGCGAGAGAGTCGGTCTATGCACTACTCAATACTTCTCCGACAGGTGGCGCCACACATCTTGGAAACTCCAGAGTCTGACGTCTATGGTGTGTGTAGCGATGGCTGCAGACGCGAAGAAACGGACGACCCTGACTTTTGCAGCAAAACTGGAAGCAATCCAGCGCGTTGAGAATGGTGAGAAGAAGTCGAGCGTCGCGGACGGGTTAGGCATACCAAGGAGCACATTGAGTACTCTGCTCAAAAACAAAGCCGACATAAAGGCCAAGGCCGAGAAGAGTCAGCACTCGGGCGCGCGGCGTGTACGCAAAGCTGCTTTTGAAGATGTTGAGAAGTCTCTCCACAAGTGGCTCATGGACGCAAGGGCCCGAAATATTCCTGTATCGGGGCCGATGTTGCAACAGAAGGCAAAGAACTTTGCATTCATTCTCGGCGTCGAGAATTTCAGTGCGAGTAGCGGTTGGCTACAACGTTTTAAGACTCGTTTCAACATTGTCGGGAAGACTGTGTCGGGAGAGAGTGAGGACACCAATGATGAAGAAATTCAGAAGTGGCTTGATCATGAGTGGCCCAAAGTTCTCGCCAAGTATGAGCCGAGCCAAATCTTTAATGCTGACGAGACGGGCCTGTTCTGGCAAATGCTTCCGCGGCAAACGCTGGACACTCGCGGGGACAAGTGCCACGGGGGCAAGCAAGGCAAGGCCCGTGTGACGGTCCTATTGGCTGCCAATATGGATGGGAGCACGAAGCTGCGGCCACTTGTAATTGGCAAATTTAAAACCCTGAGGTGCATGCGGAACTGCCCCAATATTCCGGTGACTTATGCCTGGAATAAGAAGTCGTGGATGACGAGGGATATTTTCCTCAAGTGGCTGAAGGCGTGAGATTCGGACCTGGTGCGTCAGGGACGGAAGGTATGCCTTATCGTCGATAACTGCACGGCACACCACACCGATGCCCAGCTGAGCAACATCGAAGTGGTATTTCTGCCGCCCAACACCACTTCGAAGCTCCAACCGTTGGACCAGGGCATTATCCGCACATTTAAGTCTATCTACAAGCGTCGGCTGATCGACATTTTGCTTGTAAGACTCCGGATGGGCCAAGATCTGAAGATCGATCTTTTGGGCGCCATCCAAATGCTCAAGGCGTCGTGGGAAAACGTCAAGCAGTCAACGATCGCCAACTGCTTTCGGCATGCGGGCTTCGGTGGACGCACTGACGAAGCATCAGTGGAAGAATCCGAGGAAGCTGGGTTGGCATGCGCAGATGAAGAAAGCGAGCTCGCCGAAACGTGGAGCAAGCTGGAGAGCTTTGTTGGTGCGGAGCCGCAAAGCATGTGCATCGAAGACTTCGTTGGAGGTGACGACAGCACTGGTACAACGGCGGAGCTAACGGATGTAGAGATCGTCGCCGAAGCTACCGCTGAGCAGCCGAATGAAGACGCTGCCGAGGTGGATCCCGCAAGCGCTGATGGTGCCCCGCTCCCGACATCAGCTGAGGTCGTAGCCGCTTTGGCCCTTGCGCGCCGCCACTGCAGCGCGATTGAAGGCACCGGCCTTTCACTTGTGGATCGCCTGGACTATGTTGAGGACGCAGTCGTCAAACACGCCATTGCCAACAAAAAGCAGGCTACTCTTTTTCAGTATTTTAAGCCAACACAATAAATACTTTGTTTGAATCTTCAAGTGAGTATTACTGCACCACGATTGGTTCGTTGGTTGTTTTCCACAAGTTCTTGACGCATTTTTTACGTGATTTTTTATATCGAATTCTGGATATATCGAACTATTTCGCGATCGCCGTGCCGTTCGATATATCGAGGTTCGACTGTATAGTAATTTTTACATTGTAATGTATTGCACCACTTATAACTTGCACCCTACTGCTATTCAAATCTTGATACTATTCAAGGCTGCTTCCACCTCATTTCAAACCAAAAAAGTGACATTCACTCATACCTAGTTGCAATCCTTAAAAATGCAGTAAAACCTCGGTGATACGATGACGGCTCGTACGAATTTCGGGGTGATACGAATTTTTCTGTGGTCCCGGCCAAGGCCCATTAGCCTGCAATGTATTGTAGTACGGTTGTTGCGAACCGATTTGCACCCCGCGACGTTTGATACGAACGTACGCTAGCGCACAGGTACGAACAGGTGCGGCCCGCGCTGTCGCGGAAGAGGACGCGGCAGTCACGCGCGGGCGCGGGCATGTGCGCTGCGCGACCATCAACGGTGCGTCGTTGCCTCCGAGATAGTGCGCGCGAATATCGGAGGCCTTCAGGCGCCTTCGCGTTAGGTTACAGGTGACGTTGACGTCGCGCTTTTTTTTTTTTTTTTTGACGCGTTGACGCGTGCTCCTGTGCACGAGGCAGCAGCGTCTTTGTACTGTGTCAACACGTGCCTGCCACGTCGATGCAAGCCAGGTCCCCGCAGTCAGACGTTCTATGAAACAAGTCTGAAACCTGGGCTGCGGGTCCGCCATGAAGTACCATTAAAGATGGACGAAGACCCCAAGAGACGAAGCGGACGGTCTTGGCGATGGAGCTTGGCCTCCAGAGATCATGTGCAAAGCGCTTCTTAAGTCACTTTCGCCGCAGTACTTTAGTGTCATGCAAAGTAGCGTAGTAAGATTAGGAAGGGGCTACTAGCGGTCACGGGGCACAACACATCTGGTTCGTTAATTACACACGCGGGCATGTACCTTATATACAAGTACATGTATGATCGTTGTCGTTTAAAAACTTTACTGGCAATCATTCAGAGTTGTTCATGACGTCGCTGAGGCCCTGAGAAACAATGAATCAAAACGTATGCCAACTTTCCCTTATTGTCGCATACTAATTTTCCATGTTTTCTAGTGATACGAATTTCGGATGATCCGAATATTTTTGGTGACCCCGCAAGATTCGTATCACCGAGGTTTCACTGTATTGTGCAAGGGTCATGACAAAAATGCTTATTTTTCTTAATAAGATGCAGTAAATACTATTCGAACTATTCGATTCGAAATTATTCGACCAAATCACTATTCGCTTCGGATTCACTTCGAACCTCAAATTCACTATTCGCCCATCCCTACTTATAAGCTCTAGCTTTTGCTGCGCCTTGCAGCACAGTCACAGCGAGTCATGTGAAAAAAAAAAGCATGAGGCATCTGCTGGACATCTTGCAGAAGACATGGCCAAGCCGTAAAAAATGTGCACACTTTGCGCCATGCTTTGAATCTATGAGGATCTTGGCACTGATAAAAGACCTCTCGTGTGGTCAGTCACCTTGCCAGGGTTTTATGCCCAATACGAGACACCACTGTTAGGCTGGAGCCGATTCAGGCAAGGCACTAACTGAGCTGCAAGATTGTCAGTGACCCAGTGTGCACAGTTGCACTGGCTACTCTGTAGTGGCTCAGTAGAATGAAGTACACAAGTAAGGTCAATGTAACAAAGCCCACCCAATTCGAGGCCACTAGGCCATGAATTCAGACTCTAAAACAATTGCAAAAAAGAAAAAAAAAACGGGAAATAAACTGATAACAGGCACTTTCACCCCCATGAAGTCAACGAACTTGTGGAAGCTGTCAATGTTGCCAACACTGAAACAACAGCTCAGACAACCACCGTTAGACACAGCATGCCACAAACGTATGTTCATTGGCACCACCTATCTGGACGCACCACCAAACACCTGTATATAGCGACATACTTTTTTTAAATATGGGTGCAAGAGCTCCCTGTCTCAAAACACAACTGGAAACGATGACATTAGCTGGTCAGCAAGTGACATTCTCGCGCACCAATACCGTAACCAGCCTTAGCCTGTTTCTTCAGGCTAAAGCAAAGATTATCTGCACGCAATAACTACTACTCTGGAAATTCCTAGCACCGTTTTTCTATTACACAAACCTCACCATGTCAACGTACTCTTTTTATACCACATTTAATGGTCAAGTTGCTAAAAAATACTGCTCTTGTATTGGTACTAACTTCATGCTAGCTACTGTCCTAGGGAAGTGCGAAGTCATTTTTATTGCTAGACTGAAACCCCAACTTCATTAATGAAACTTCAGCAACCAAACTTGAAAAGAAATTAAGTTTGCCATGACACGTACAGCTTTGTTATAGAAGGGTCTGAGTACTAATATAACCAACTTGCTTAATAATGAAAGTACAGTAGACTCATTAAACGGAACCTGAAGGGACCAGGACAATGTGTTCCGTTTTGCAGGAGTTCCGTTTACTGAGAGAGGAACAGGGGTGCAGAATCCAAGTATGAAACCAATCATATTAGGAGTTGCTGTTCCATTTAAGCAGCAGTTCCGTTTAAGAGATTTCCGCTTATTGAGTCTACTGCAGACCGCATGTGCTGTAGTGGCCAGTCTTGTGAAGACAGCCAAGAACTTCCGGAAAGGAAAAAGATTTGCTATGGCGATGTTTCAACAGAAACTTTGTATTGTGATTAGGCAGTAACATACTGAAGCAATACAAATAAGATGTAACGCTGCAGTAGCAGACACCGGCCAGCCATAACAATGAAGTGGACTTTGCAATGTTACTTTTTGCTAACTGACAGGGCATTCCCTGTTCACTGCTATAAATGAAAAAATTGACCCTCAAGTGGCCTGTTTGCAGTTGACAGCAGCTACGATCTGAATATGCCAAGTACCTTTCAATGTAGCTCACCTTGGTACTCGGGTGGACACTCCCAGTTCTGCAGCCGACGCTTGGCCTCCTCGTAGCACTCGTAGTTGTGCTTTAGAAACTTTGCCTTCTCCTCGTCCTCCACATCGTCTGCACAGGGGGGTTAGATAATGTACTTGAAAGCCACATACAACACAAAACAGGACGCTGGGTTTAAGCTCCACCATAACGCTACCAACCATCATTCCGTTGTGGCTGCAACACTCCCCGGGGGTTATGGGGAATATGTCGCTCAAAATTCAGACTCTTGAGTATGAAAGTAGGGGAATTGTCCGAGGGGCTCGCTTTTTCTGTATTACACAGAACTAATGAAACCGACAGACAATTAAGCTAAGGAAAGCGTAGGGGACATTATTTGTGGTTTCTTAACTGTAGTGTAATAGTTCTCACTTAAACTGAAAGGAATTAAAGTGGACGAAAAGTCCCCCTTTCTGTCAGTGGGATCCGAAGCCACAACCCTCAAATTCGAAGGTTGTGGGTCCAGATCCCACAGTGTCTGTCGGTTTCATTAGTTGTGTATAAGACTCTGAGTAGAGCATAACGAAGGTGTCAATAAGCAACGCTGAAGCAGACCTTATTTAGATACTTCAGTTCCCATCTTTACTAGCCTTTACTTAGTCTGGAATTTAACCTCGCCGTTATTCTTGCCTAAATTTTGGGTAGAGCAGTTTTTCAGGACCCTAACGAAATGCGGTTTACTGAAGTCCTTCACTGTAATTACAACCTCTTTATCTCGAAGCTCAACTACATAAATTAACTTCTTTTTGAGTGTTGTTTGTACTACCATGAGAAAGGTGGACAGTGCTTGTACCCTGAGCTAAAACTGTAGTCTTACTGTTTCAGCCTCAGTGATACCAGCGTATTGTATGCACTACTACATGCGAGCTTCTCGGCCGTGCGTCATATGTTCTGGAGAATTGTCGTCTATGCAAATTCACTTTCACAAAAATCGAAGTGCATCTCTTTTCAAGTAGTAATAAGGACTGCTGCATGCATGATGCCAGAACTAAGGCTGTTCAAATGTTTCCACAGAGGCACACGAGCTTGCGCACAAGATACAACAATGTAAAATGGAGCAGCGATGTAACTTTGGCAACCAGGCCCTTTGGCAAACAAAAACTGTGTTCTTGAGCCAAAAGACAACACGTACAAAACTGTAGGGATTTAAGAAACAAAATAGACTAGTTCCTCGCGTATATAATTCTGTTTCAATCAAGTTCGTAGTGACAGCTATTGCCGTTCAGCGTGGTGCTTCGTAGTGGCTATTCACTTTGCATCCATCTTTGGGATGCATGATGCCAAAGCAGGTGGCTGGTTGTTCTGCGGAATGAAACAGCCCAGGCAGTCCGGCATTATCGTGGCACGCTTCATCAAAAGCAACAGCTTTAAGAAGTAAACATAAGGTATGCTGGTACACAAATGAATAGTTCCACGCTTAACCGAACCATATAAAGTATTTTACTTTTAGTTTACGAAGCTCTGCTTTCATGCCTACGGGCTACATAACACTACCATTCAAGCATTTAAGGGGGGACATGGTACCTGGGGCTATCTTGTTCATTTTCTGACGAGATTCAATTAAAAAGCACAGATATATATGTATTTCTTTGTGCTGACTTTAAAAGTGCAGTAATTTTTTCTTTGACTTAAATAATTATTGAGATAATTAAATATTAATTACTATTATTTGGTGAGACAATAGATCATAATAAACTGGGCAGAAAGTTATGTTTAATGCATGAGTGGAAAGCAGAATGAATAAGAATCGAACTGCTGCAAGCAGTTTTCAAATCCAACAACAATTAACAATTTAGCAGCCCCTTGAAATTTAGCCTTTACAGTACAGCTACTAACGATCAAGAACACAGGCAGTTTAAAAAATTGTAGAAGAAAAGAAGGAATTTGCTTGCAGCATTTCAAGCTTTATGCATTTAGCTTCATACAGCAAAAAAACGTTACAGCTGTAGCTTTTCTAGAGTTTGAGCAATTGTTGCACCAAACAAGGAGGGTGACTAAAAGCTTGTTTTGAGAAAATGCAAGAAAACAGATAAAGCTCATTTTGAACCACATGTAATAGAAGTTATTGAAATATTTTTGTTAGATGATTAGTCTCCACCAGGGACATAAGCTGCATGCCTACTGCTGCAGCACACGTCATTCAGAAGCAGCATATCGATATAAAAGCCCAATTTTTGTGCTTTTTCTCAATTAAAATATAGCTTGTTTTGATGATATAAATTGCTGTTGGGGCTGAAATATCAATCCAAGATGTAAGAAACTTGGTCAGCACTTGCGACAATGCCTGTATGTTACGAAAATACTATATTCAGAAAATTGACTTTTTCCATAATTTTTCATCTCTAAGACCAGTGTGCCCCCTTAAGCTGTGCGGTGAACGTTGCCTGAATATCCGAAGAAACCTCATCAAAGGATGCTTATTCACAACTCACAAGTGAATGGGACTGTTATCGGGGTACAAGAACTTACAAGGCGAGTACATGGGAACCTGCTTAGATTAAATCTTTTGGCCCGAGAGTATTTACAGTTGGAATTACTGTACAGCTTGACCAAACAGACAACTGGACGTTTCAAAAGGTGACACCGTAACAGCCCAATCTCTCCTGCTTTTGATAACATCTCACCCGAGATAATGAGATGGTTCTATCACAATGATGTTCCTCCTTGCGCTTCATCCATGACTTGAGCGGGGCTCCATTCACATTATCACCGTGATAAGAAGGAAACAAAATTGCATTGGAAAAATTTTTACGTTACATCAGCCCTCACTCTACCAAACTTCAAGAATCGAGACACAAGAAAGCAGCGAGGGCATGTCACTCTGATGATCCACAGCCCCAAAGCAGTGTCACAGCAGAGGGTGACACGTGACTTCACCTTCCACGTGTCGGGAAGTTTATGGGGTCCTGTAACTTACTGGCGGCACTGCAGGTGAGTGTTCGGTAGCTGAGGGGGTTGGTGAGGGCATGAGTCATCACTTGCCGCATGACTGCGCCCATCTCACTCAGCTGATGCAGCATGGTCAGGAAGCCATCGGCCTCTTGCACTGCCTTCTGGCCCACTGTGCCTGAAAATAAAGCAGACTAAATTAATTTCTGGGATTTCACGTGTAGAATCCACACCTGATCACTAAGTAGTGGGGAACTCTGGACTAACTTTGACCACCTGGGTTTCCCATGAACACATACCTAAATTTAATTACACAGGTTTTTTTTTCCATTTGACCGCATTCAAAACAGCCACTGTGGTAATAATCGAACCTGCATTTTCAAGCTTACCAGCGCAAGCTCCTTAGAAACCATGTAAGCCACCACGGTGGGTAGACAAAGGAGAGACTAGCTGCAAGGGCTTATTCAGTAGTCTGTGTTAAGCTATAACGAGTGAAGGTGGGGCAGAGGAACTTGAGCGGTTCCTTCACTTATGAACTCATTCACTGTAACCGCTAGGAGGCTCTCATGGGAAACACTAATGCTTATGCCATCATATGAGGTTTTTCGCAGTGCATGTAACATTATCCCCGTCTGTTACAGTATTCCTCGTGGTGGCTTCCAGTATGCTATCTTTTAATAAATTTTGTCACTATAGGTCTCGAGACCACTAGGAGCATGAAACCTCGCAAAAATTGTCAAGCTCCAATGCTGCGCGAAACGCCCAGGCTTAGCACACTCGCCTTCCAACAGCACATTGCTGCAGGTACGTGGCAACTCCAAATCTTAGTGATGGTGGCATGAAAACTTCTGTGTTTCTGCACCCTCTAGCAAGGATGAAGCTGAGAATAAACAGGAGGCCTGGCAATGCAATAACAATGACGAATTAATTATGAAACAGTGGCCATCGTTGGCACAATGGGACAAATGGCTATTCAGAGGAAAACCAATAAGCAATAAAAACAATAAATTATGATGTGATCATGAGGCACACCATAGTGAAGGACCCCAGATATCAATTTTCACTAGCTAGGGATCATTTAACAAATGCTACACGGGTGTTTTTATGTTTTTACGCCATTTAAACGCAGCCACCACGGCCACGAAGTCAACCCACGCCTTCATGCTTAGCTGCACAAATCCTTAGCTGCTAAGCTACCACAATAATAGGTGATGTGGTAAAAGCCAGGAACCACAGGGACACTCACCGGCATCAACACTGTTGCTGTGTTCACGCAGGTGCTGGACAAGGCGCAAGATGACACGAGGCATCATGGACTCTGCTACGCAGAGCAAATCCGGAGGCGCTGGCGGCTTGCCAACTTGTGCCTTGGGACCGTGCCGGTGGCAGAACCTGTTTGGGACACAGAGATCCGTGCGCAGGCGGCAATTAATGATGCACAGGCTACAGCAAAACTCGAGAGGCAGACAAGAACCAACCTTACTGCTGTAAGTGTTCCTCACAATGCAACTGCACAGAAGGCATTGCAGTTAATGTGAAATCAAGCAAGTAGTGAGCCAAGACTGATTTCACTTTACAGTAATTCCAAACTGACTCTTGCTGCCCTCTGTCACTGGTCAAGAAACCCCACAGCTTCAATGTTAGTGGGATCGGAAAGGTCTGAGTGCACGTAAGCTGAACAGTGAACATAATAACTAGAGGCCGGATTTTTAGGCACTGAAAAAGCTGCTTTTAGGCGCCAAAAATAGGCAGGCAAAACAACGTTTTAGGCTTCCAAAATCGTAAATATAGGCACTATAAATTTTCGCATAAATGCAGATAATTTCAAACGAATACATGCGCGACCTCTATCTACGACAGGAAAACAAAAATGTTATTGCTCAAGATGGCACAAAGGCACCAACATTTGAAAATAGCCTGCTTTGTCCCACACGGCTCGCACTCCCGTGTTCTGCAGAGTGAGTCAAGCGTCCACTGTCGAATCAACACATTCCTGAGTGTCTTTCCAGCATGACTGAGAAGCGCAGAGCAGGAGCAGACAGCCAGATTGCTAAAAGACCAGAAGGGAAGGATTCCTCCTATTGGCCGGGTCAAATTGCGTAGAGCCAATTTCTCCCCTTGCAGTGAACCACTGGCGTAGACAGGCGAAGGGGGGGGGGGGGTCATCCTTCCCCCTCCCCTAAACTATTGTTTTGCGTGTGTGTAATACACGCACACAAACAAACGCATGCATGAGCATATATAAAGTATGGTTGTCGCCCCCCCCCCCCCTGCAAAAGATTTCTGTCTACGCTACTGCAGTGAACACCTTAAAAAGTACATTACAAACAAAACAAAAGCTGCGTGCACATCACAGTTTTCTTTCTTTTTTTGCTCTTCACTCTTCTTTCCGCTGACAGCTCTCCGCGGTTTCGCATTCGCCAACCGCTCGGGCCATGTCAGTGCGGCAGCGAATGCTGGCCGGCGTGTCCCGCTTCACTGCTGCTAGCGGTTGTTGGTTGGTTGAACTAGAAGACTAGGTTGAACACCATAATTCCCAACAGTCAATCTTACGCGGTAACATGGATAGTGGTCTCAAACAACACCTGGGAGCGAAACTTCAGTATAAATAGCGTTCATGTAAGTGCCAATTTTGAAAATAGGCATTTATAGGCATTTGTAAGCATTTAGGCACGAACGCCAAAAATAGGCATTTATAGGCACTATAAGAACACTATAAAAGCCCTTCTTAACCTCTAATTCATGCTCATATATCAAAATGGCGCGATAGGAGCGCAAGGAACAAAATAGGCATTTGCCTAAAATCCGGTCTCTAATAATAACACCAAGAAGATACCAATCTCCGACACCAAGTGTGCATGCAAAATGTTTGCTGTGAGAAGGTAAACAACTGAAACTTGAAAGCAGCGCTAGGACAGGACACGCAATATAAGCCACAAGATAGGGCACTTTGGTGCCCCTTTAATCATTTGGGAAGTCATCATATACAAGAACACACACTCTCTCTCTCCAAAGGGATGCCCAAGAGAAAAGTAATTCGAGATGTATTAGTATATAGGCTTTCTGAAATAGTACCAGAAGAGGCTTGGTACCAGAAAGGGTACGAAAACAAAAAGAAGGGTTGTGCTGCTGCCTTTAAGTTCTTTTACCACCTTGCCACTATGCCATGGGTTTTGTGGGGTTTCTTGACAGCATCTGCTCATGCCTAGTTCATTTTTAACAGTAAAGGCAGACTGCATTTTACTGCAAAGAGAGAGAAATTGAGCTTAGCAGTCTTCATGAGGTTTAAGTGATCGAAAGTCAGGAAAGCTGATCGAAACCTATGTTACTGAAAGGCAGGCTTGCACTCAGTGTCAAAGGATCACGCATTTTCCTCACAATCACCCTCTGTCATATACACTTAAGATATTTAAAGCTGATATTAAGAATACTTGCACTGTTGTACAAAGAGAAGGACAAGCTCAGTTGCAAGGAGGGACCCGACAGGTGTTGAGTAAACTATCATGTAAGACGCACGAGCAAGTTTATGGAATGCCAAACGGCCGCAGTTTATAAAGTTCCTTATGACTATGAGCCCTTTTGTGCAATTAAACTTAATGTTCGTTTACCGGTGAAACATGGTCTTGCCTTGCGTTGCACTGTTACGACTGCTAGTGCACTGTGAAATTTACCGGCAGTGGAGCTTTATTTGCAAATAAGATTAAGAGTGTCCGTTAATGCTATAAGCTTGGCATATCACTCATAGCAGTATGACTCTGATAAGTCAGCCTTAGATTACCTTAAGAACTGTCACATCTAGAAAGTTATTTTTCATGAGCACCCCCACGCATCCATTAGTGAAATGCTGGTGCTGCCTTTCCCTGAACACTGTGTCACCTCCACAGAAAGAAAAAAAAGAAGGCTGTGCAATGTTTTTTTTTTCCTTTTTACGTCCATGCTTCCATAACTGCCTTCCAGTATCAAAGACTTCATTTGAGCCCATTTTTACGAAACTAAAAAAATAAAAGGAGAAATTGGAAATTCATGATGTCAAAATGATATTAAGAGAGTTACAGTACAATAATGAAAAACAAAAAATTTTCACTTTCGGCTACTGTTCAACTTATCATTGTAAAATTAATAGAAAATTGAAAATACACTGTAAAAAGAACACCCTGCCAGCGTAAATTTATTCAGTGTTTCTTTCATGTTGCCTACAGAAACAGAAAATTGGACTAGTTTATGTGGTTAGCGAGTACAGGCATCACAAAGGAACAACTTGGCGTAGCAGCTCATACTGTTTACTTCCACATGATCCGTGCCTGCAATAGACCCTATTCATATTTGTAAAGCTAGCTTTCCCGGTGTGCAGTTTGCCCAACTAATGGCGGCTAGTCACTTACTGCAAAGAGCGTGTTCAAGTACAGTTTGCTTGCGCTGTGACGTGGAAAAGGTGGACTCTGCTCTCCTGACATAAACACACATAATATACAAGCCCCAGCACATGCTACTAGGGCCTCATCTCCACTTGAACACGGCAGCTGCCGCCATTAGTTGGGCGAATATGCAGCGCAGGGAAGCGCACTTGCGGATTATGAAAAGGGTCTTTTCTGAATTGCCCACAGGCCATGATACGCTCTTGCCAGTCTATCCAAGCCATCATTTTGCTCACCCATCCTCGCGCATGACGCTGGCGTCCCCGCAGTCGCAGGCACCCCCTGCCTGACTGCGGAACATGTTGAAGTCGTGGCCCTGGTGGTTGCCCTGCTGGAAGCAGTCGGCACACAGGGACATGCAGGGTGAGATGCCACATGTGCGGCACCGGTACGCCACAAAGTTCGCCGTCCACACCAGGCCACACGTGGTGGCATTGTCGTACCGCCGCACTGCACAGAGACAAACCGCAGATGTGAAAACGGTTCAAACGTGGAACGAAAGTAAGGCATCAAAGCCGCCTGTTACGGCCAACCAAGCTGCTTCTGCTCAAGTGAATTAAAGCATCAAGCTTGTCTGCATGACACTAGAAAGCATGTAAGAGAAGTATGCGACAAGCACCAGGAAATGTGGAATGAAGTTATAGTGTCAAGTTTACTGGCGGCAGCAATCCAAACTGCCTTCGCTCAAGTGAATGAAAGCACAAAATATACCAAGTATGCACAGCACAAAGAAACAAAGCAAGAGGGAGACACATAAATGACATGGTGCTGATGTCTGTCATAAAAATCAGCGCCATAAATGCTATGACGCCATAAATGCTTGCCCTTTGTCTATGTTTCTTTGCACTGTGCATACTTAGTATGTATCAAGAACTGTACGAACTAGATCACGTGCTGATTCTTCTAAAAGCACAAAACTTGTCCGCACAGACACATGTTGCCTTTCATTTTAAGAATTGTAGACACCAGAGCTGTCCATTCTCAGTCTGAGCGGACAAAATTCGGGAATCCTGAATGGTGACAGCACCACTGCAATTAATTATTTCAGACGCCGCTCCTCATTAGTGGAGAAAAGAAGAAATCTTTTGCAATAATCCGCCCAAGTATGCCTTACCGAAACTACATAAAGCACTGGCAAACCCCACACTACCATTATGAAAAAAAAAAGAAAAAGGTTTTACAACTACACACAGAACTGTACACAAAGCATCTATCTCTGTGGCCAGAAACAAGAAACACATTTAATTAAAAAAAAAGAAAGAAACGAACGGACGAAGACAGGTGCCACAGACAAGCACCGACTTTCAACTGTGCATTGTAAATTTCTTGTACAATGAACTACTTGTCCAAACTTACAAATTCGTGTTGATGTTAGCACTCGCTTTAAGATGTTTATTTGTAAAATGTGTAATGCAATTGATCGCTTTGCTATTCAGCAGTAGATTATAAAAATGTATTGGAAAATGATACATCGGATGCCCACATAATGTGCGGCGCATTTAAAGCTCGCGTGTCTCAAAATTGAAGCTACAATTGGGATATATAGAAAACAGAGCACTCTGAGCATGCTCTCTGAGCAGCCTCTGCACCTATAGATGGTTAACGAGAAGGGCACCATTGCACTAAATAGGGACAATTTGAGTAGGCCTCATGCATTCCAATGCTGAGAAGCTGATAATCATATTGCAAACATAGCAGTTAGCCCGTTACAGCAGCATATGACACGAACAAGGAAACAAAATCATATCCCTTTAAAAATAAAGAGCAAAAGTGGAAAGAAAATCGAGCTGCAGAAAAAAAAAATGCACACTGATTGCACAAGTGCACATATGAGAGTACATACAAAAGCTGCGATAACATTTGAAGGATGATACAGAGTTAAAGTAGCCTATCTGGGAAAAATAAAAATGGACCTTGGATGACAAGATAAACTGCGCGACATTGGATACGTTGACGTAATCACTGCTCAGCGAGGCCTCATGAGAAGCAGCCCTTTCGTTCGCTCAACGTTGTTCAGCCTCCAAAACTACAAACAGCAGAGTGCTGATACTGTCTGCAATTGTGTGAAGAACGTTGTTATGTATGTCCATGCATCACTTGTTCTCTTTCCTTCCTTCCTTTTATGCCTGCTTAACCCTCCCCCTGTGTAGTGCAGCAAATCAGGTACAACCTGGTTAACCTCCCCGACTTTTCTGTCTCACTTTTCTTTTTATGTGACATACAATAATGTTACTACAGATATCTCACTCAAGCTTTCATGTGCAGCAGTGTTGAAGCCAAGTTGCAATATATGCAGCCATAATTAATAAACAGCACTCACTCATGCATTCATTCAGTTGTGGACACTTGTTGTGACAAGATGCATCATTACTACGCATGAAAGCAAAGCTATTGACCCAGAACGCTGTATTCACCTTCAGCAATGTCTCGGACAAAAATTTCTGAAGCCGAGTTTCAGAGACAGAACACGAACAATGAAAACAGTTGCTGAAAGAGCAACAAAAAAAAAAAACATGGCTGATCCCTTCGTCATAGGAATCGGTATAACACGAAAGTAAAACGTGTCTTTACAGAGGTAGTTGAAGGTTTACTCTACACTGATATAAGAGAGCTGGCACAAATAATATTGGTGCTTGGCAGCTACAGCACCTGTTTAACGTGGATGCACCCACGTTGACGCGTGGTGGCACATCTCCATCCCGGCGACTAACATCCATGATCAATGCTTAAACAATCCTTTGTGGTAGCAGTAGCAGTGAACGGTAAGAGCATAACCAGAGAAAGTGGTGTGACAGCCAGAAGAGCATCGCTGATTAGGCGCAGAACTTAAGCGAAAGCGCCATCCCGCCACATATTAAAGAGTTATTGAACACCACGGCGGGACTAGAGGAAAACAAAACGCGCGTCGTGCCTACACTCTAGCCTGGCCTCATCTTTTCTTGGGGCGAGCGTAAGCGGAGACACGGTGTTACAGCCAGGAGAGGCAGGCGCACGTCGCATAGATATATTTAAAATGCATGGATGCTATGAGCGAGGCCTGAAGCTTGGGCTAAAGTCGCCACCTCGCTGTGTGTTAACGATGTCGACAAAATTGCACTTCTGTTGGAGACGCGCCGAATGGGACGGATGCGTAGCAACGACACATCCGTCCGTGATGAAAATACGTCACTAAAGTCTTGGTGGACCCCAGCATAAAACAATTTCGTGTTAAAACACACCACAGCAATTACACTGCCCTATTTAGTATTCTATGACACAGTACCACACGCAATATACGCAACACTTAAAATGACTTTTGTTTGCTTCTTGCATGCAGTGTCTCATGATTTATAGGGACTCATGTTTTCATACATCATTAAGGGCCCCCATGAGCTTTAGTATGGCATTTCCATATATTTGCACATGGCACTTGGCCAATATAATGGATGGGCATTTATGTTTGACCCTAATATTTTTTTAAGAGAATCAAAGTAAGTACAAGACACCATAAAAGGGCATAGTTGCATAGTTTTATCTTTTTTTACAAGATCCCCATATACTCATATGAGATGGTCGGATGAAAATAAAATGTAATGTTTACATTTGTAGCACAATGCTACGCCAGGACACCCATGGGGTAGACATATTTAGGGCATATAGCTTTCTTTTTTTAATAAAGAACGAGGTGCAGTGCAACCACCAAAACTACAGCTACTACTTGAAGGCCTTTCCCCATATCTAAAGGACACAAAAATTACCACAAGTAGATAATGCACATTGCGGTACAACTTCAAAAGCAAGTACGTAAAGACTAGGTGGGAAATGGGTGTAGGCACATAGCAGATAGCTCTCTCATGACATCATCAATGCACTACAACAAATTAATAAGAAAGCCATCAAGAAACTGATCACTGAGGTTCGTTGTTACATGAAAGACAGTTCTCAGTTTCTCAGTCACTGCACGAAGGAAAAGTTGTTGCTCTGCTAGTAATGTGTGTAATGGTGGTCCCAGAGCAAAATGTGCTTAACTATTTGTTCACAAAGTGAAAATTTTAGGAAATATGAAAAAATATTCCCATACTGTCGACTTTGCATTCACGCAGGCCAGTGAAGCTTGGTGTTTAAATTTCAAAGCGTGACAGTGTCGCATTAGTTCATACTGAAACTACAATTTTTTTTACCAGGCCCACAATACCGCTACAACACATGCAACAGACACAGCACCAATGGCTGCCACTGATGATGAAGATATTTTGAAACACTAGCATTCTTTTTTCTAGCTGACTAATGATCCACGCAGAAGGTGCGTGGATACTACAAAGGTTTCATTAAGAAAAAGTATGCCATGTGATATCAACAAAACATTTTAGTAAAACAAATCCCCAAATAGCATTTACACTGCAATGCCATATATCTCTTGCTCAATAAAACTGATTTATGTTTCCAGCAGACACCTTTACACTCCTAAGATAGTGCGCATCAGTGTTCGTGCACGTTCTTTTTCATCATCGAGGGATTCCTTTGCCGATGCTTGGGTGACAGGTCAACGCCAGAGATAAGGAAATGCTGACAGATAACAAAAGTGGGGGAAGCTCCCCAAGGCTGTGTCACCTGCCCCTGCCCTCCACGATAACGCACAGCCATGCCTCAACGACATCACTTCAGCACAACTTCCGGCTGGAAAATCGCAATCTGCCAGGCAATGTTTACGTACACCAGCTGAAATGCGCCTGCCACTTCTCACACAATAAAGCCACGAAGCCATCGATACAGCTCATTCAGACAAGAAAGGGAGAGAAACCGCGTTGTTTGTTTTCTCCTAACACAAACTTCTTGGACAAATCAAAGAGACAGTAAAAGCAGGACATAATAAGCACAAAGTTGGTTTCTTTCAAAAAATACCATATTCCTTCGATAGAAAAATGGTCAAGATTGAAGAAGATGAAAGCGTGGCTTTCTTTTGAATTTTGTGTTTCAATTTGAGCACTGGTGGAACAGCATAAAAATATGCAGGACACCTGAGCTTTGCCTTCAAAAGTAGAACGCGGGAGCGTAATCAGGCCCCATTCGCATCGTCTTCTCATTCACTCGCCAGACTTTGCTTCTCGATGGACACCTCAACCATGGCACAAGAAATGGAACGGCTGAGCTCGTAAGCTTGGCCATTTTAAACTCTTTTAGAATGCACGCCTACTGCAAGTACAGTTACGAAGTTTCCACTATGCCATAATTCATTTTGCGAATCAGTGAAGTCCCTACTATGCATTCGTAAGGCAATACGCGCACCTATGCAGCTGCACATGTTGGTGATGCTGTCAGTGATGATTAATTATGCCTGAGTGTAGATTAACCTGTCTGCCACACAGAAGGCCTGTGTTCGACTCCGGCTCAGACTTATGATTTTTATTATTTGCATCCATTGGAAGTTTTTGCTCATAGACAACACAGATTTTTTGCTCACAACTAACGACACAAGTGCCAACCCCGAAATTTCTATGACAGAGGCTCTTTATCGCTATCGCATTAATGAATGCTTAACATAACCTAAACCAGTGCTGTTCAAGCCCCTAAGTCATGGTCAGCTGGCATGGGAACTCCATGACAATGGTGCTTCTAGTTTTCTCCGGGCAGTGGTGCCTCCAAATATTTGCTTCTTTCTTGGCTTGCCTAGGTCTCTTGTCACAGCATAGGCTGCTGTTTACCTTTCACAGAAGTATTAACTGCAGATGCAGTTTAAGTTAACGTTTCTCTGTAGACTCCTTAATTATCATATAGTACATGAAGAGCCAGATGCTATCACAACAGGGAAAGCACTGTGTGTGCTACGGTGAGTTCCCTACGAAGGCAATGTATTCCACTATTTTCATTCTTGCAAGTGCAGACTGTCACTGCAATAACCTGTTCTGGTAAGTGTGCCTGTAAAAGCTGCTGTCAATGAGAAGAAAGAAAAAAAAATCAAGATTCGAACCATGCCACTCTGTGTGAGCCACTGAGCCATGCCAGTGTTTGCAAGCTGCTCCACAAGGAGGCCCTTCGGAGTGTGTCCCACTGCAGTGACAAAGCAACAGCACAGTACCCACCACAGTGTCATGCCACATGAACAGTGCAGCTCAGCTAGCGATGTCACATTCATAACCTCAGCACTACTTTGCAGAGTAGCAGCTGCACCTTGCCACACAACATGTCACACGATGTGAAATGTGCGGCAACCCTCTGTGATAGCCTGAACAGCACTGCACAGACTGCCACAGGCTCTTCAATGCATGTTATTGTGCCTCCTCACAAGGTGCCAACCACTGCTGAAGAAGCAAAGCGTAGAACTAGTTGCATGGCTACAACAATGCAACATTAGTATCAACAGACTGCTATCATTTACTGTCATCTTCAATACATTCATCATTATTATCATCATTTTTCATGAGGCCTTTGCTAGGTGACAGCTCTGCTTCAACGCATTCATCACCGAAGCCCGCCAAATCAGAACAACTTGGAGGACAGCTAAGCGTCGCCTTCAAGAGTGCATCGTGACAGCATTATCGGGCCCTATTTGCATTGCCTTCTCATTCACTTCCAATGCTTCACTTCTCGGTGGACACCTCAACTGTGCTGTGAGGGAAGGAACAATCTGTGTGCATGACATCGGCCGTTGTAAACGGTACTAGGGCACCTACTGCAATTACTGTGGCGAAGTACCTGCTATGTGTCTGTAAGGCAATACACGCATCTATGTAGCTGCAGACTTCGTTGATGCTGGGCCTGCTGCTGGTGATGATGATGAATTATAGCTCAGCCCTGTGTAATAGGTTAATATTATGTCTGTTGGCATGACTCCTTGCCCGACATGATGACTGTATAGGGTCTTTTTCTGGAGCTGTTTGCAAGCACTGGTGTGGCTCCGTGGTAGAATACTTAACAGCCAAGCAGAATACCTGGGTTCAATTCCGGCTCTAACCCTGAGTGTTATTCTTTGCATCTGTCGGGATTTATCACTCGTAGACAACGCCCGATTTCTTGCTCCCAACCAACACCAGCGACGTCAAAACTGAGACCACATTTTCTGTGAAATCAGTTCTTTAATGGTATCGTGTAAAAATCTTTCTCTCCTGGTGTCATGGATCACTAATAACATGCAGTAACATGCGCAATTAAATTAGTGTCCCTATCCTCTTTCTTTACCTTCTAGGCATGCTCCCACAACATTCATTAACCCTTGTAGGTCTGCCTATATTTCTGACACGATCATATAAAAACCAGCTGCGGTATATTCATATAAGCTACAAAGCAATAGTATAAAACAAATTTCATCAAAATCAACCCAGTAGTTTACAAAAAAAAAAGTGGGACATATATGTCCCACTGACGCACGAGAGTGTTTTCAAAGGGTGAGGAAACACTGTCCCACTGTCTCATGAAGGCGCCATCTCGAGATTGCATCAACGGGTATTTGGGATGAAATGGCCGAAGCTAGTGGCACAGGGTATCACTTAAGGTGTGCTGAGGAAAGTTGTGGGGATATCATTCCAGCAGTAGAACATCACCTTCACCTGCGCCTCTTGTGAGCCGTCATAGCGCCGTGGTCTGTTCGTGTAAAGCTTACTTCACCGCATGCACCAAACACTTTTTGTCCTTTTGCCTGTCCTTGCTTTGGCTGTCGAAATTGTCGAGTACAGATGTTGTCCCTGAATATATGCGCCTACTTTTCAAGAGGAATATGATATCAAGAAAAATATTTCCATGCACCAATATCCTCAATTACGCAGAGGAATGAGCGTGGCAATATCGCAGGGGATAGTTTCGATGCATTTATTGGTCAAGTTCTTCCGCAAATTTACGAAAACACGTGAAGACTGGAAGATAAAATCACCTATCTGAAAAACTAGAAAAAGAGGAAATTATCCGGTATTTTGATCGATAGGTTCTTTCTACTGAAGAAGAAGAAAACTCGGAGGCTATCATAAATAATTGACCGAAATTCAACGTCGCTGTAACACTACTTCACCCTTTTGAAAAGCCGGTAAAAGAATTTTCCTCGATATTACGAAGACTTAGGTAAGATATGAGTGACTTATCGTTGCACTAATTGCAATGGGTGATGTGGGAGAAAATTTTTCCTGCAGACGGACAAGTGAGATGTATGTGTCCCGCTGTCGCACAAAGGGTTAATACATCATTAAGTCTGACAGATGTAGAGTTTCCAACAAGAGACGGGTATGGAGAAAACAACTCCACTAGAGCATATGCAGCATTACCTCCAGCCTTCCTGTCGGGCACCGGCGCTGAGCCCTGTCCATTCCAGCACCATGTTTCACCTTTTGCGAGAGGGAATCAGGCCACTGCAAACACCGACTTTAGCAAGGAAGTCAGCTGCCGAGAGGCGGTCTGCTTGTAAGTCACAACTAGCTTGCACGATGAGATGTGGGCACGACTCATGGAGCACCTATTCCACACATTACCAAGCAATGCCCATTCTGGCAATCCTACAATGGGCGGAGTCGACGGGACATGTTCCCAAAGTGGCAAGAACGCTGGGATCGCTGTGTAAGAAGACTATGCCGAAGGTGACGATATTTGAAAGCCTTCTTCACAACTGGACCACTTTCGAAACTTCCTGAAGCAACCTCGACTTTGTTTTTTTTTCTTTGTAAAGCGAAAGCAAGAGAAAGCTGTATTATGACATTTGCGGATCTGGTGCGACGCAGTCCGCAATTTCGGAACCAAGTCCTGCACTGGAGAACGACAGCTGCAAATTATTTAACACTTTCCGATATGGCCCTGAACGCCGCCGCAAATCGAGGCCCACGGTCACGCGCTAGTGACGGCGAGATTTCCGCAGGAAGTTCCACAGGGTTAGCCGTAGTACGTGCGAAACAACGCTCGGCTGCACGCGGACAAGCGGGCGATCCGCAGCGCTATCGCGCTGCTGGCTGGTCAAGAGAAAGCTGGCGGAGAAGCGCGTGCCAAGTTCGGTCGGCTAGTAGGCTGGCATCGAGCGAGGGAGCGCGATTGCGCAACCACTATAAAACGCATCGCCAACTAATGGGCGTGCGAAACCTCGCCAGTCAAAACAGCGCAGCACGCACACGTAAACACCGAAGGTAGTGCATCGACGGTAACGTACACAATTTAATTCGAACGCATCGTTGTTTCCAAACAGATGCGAGCGCTAGACGGTCGGCGTGGAACCCGCGATCCCTGCGACGAGGCTGAACGAGGCATCCGCAGACGCTGCACCTGTCACTTTCGCATCGCGCACGAAAATTCAGGGCCACGTTAATTCATCGAAACGCCCGACGCGCTGGTGGCAGCGGAAGGCGGAACAGTTTTTCGGAGGCGTACATGCATCACGATTCGCGTATGGTTCCCCGATTTGTCAGAATGGGACGTACAGGGAGATCTTTTTTGCGCATCCATAGCGCAAAACCAGCGAGCCTTGATGCGACTACGCGAGGCACGATTTAAAGACGGTTATACGGGAAACGATAATCACGGATCGCACTGTAACAGCGTGAATTGCACGCCAGTTGTGCGTATAATTTACACGCAGGAGCGCCTACGCGTCAAGGACTCCGTAGGGTCCCACGGAGAGGCGAAAGCGACTGGAACGAAAACAACTACCGAGCTGCAACAGTGACCACGCTGCTACAGAGATGAACAAGTGTCCTCACTGTTCGGTGCCTTGGGCTACCGAAGCGACGCGTCCTGCGATGTGACACCTCGACAAACGCGAGCTTCCGACTAGAAGAGAATGGGTTGCTTACCTGTCTGGGAGAACTCGTCGGGAGTCTTGCCTCCGGCCATGAGCCATTTGCACCAGTCTATGGTGTCCCATATGTCGATGGGCTTTCGAGGATCGAGAATGATGTCCAGCAGCTCGTTCAGCTGCCTCGGGTTGCTCGTTCTTGCGCATTCCGATTGAAAATATGCAGCCGCTCCTCTTTTTCCCTTCTTAATTAGCACTTCGGCGGCCATTTTACATTTCCATCTGCCGTCCAGGGTTGCCAGACGCTTCCTGAAGGACGTCCAGAAACGGGGTGACGGCAGCGTCAGTTTCGGTTCCATGCGGCGGCGAAGGCGGGGCCGCCGGAGCTCTGCCGTCGTCTCGCCGAGTGCTGCTAGCCGCCATTGCAGCCCGTACGCAGGCACTTCTTTTTTCTTGTACCTTGAGAAACAGGCTCTTGGTGTTGTTGTTGTTGTTGTTTTGCGGAGTAAATCAATTAACGAGGTGCGTGTGTTTTCACCTTCTTCTTGATGTCTTCGACGGTTTCGCTCTCTGTTAGTTTCGCTCTGCGTTGATTTCGCTCGACCTGCTCTTTTAAAATTTAGCGATACTAAGCTAATTTCGTCGAAAAAGTCGATTACCTTCCCATTTCTCTAAATTTAAGTGAAAGATTTGATAATTCTAGTAGAATGTGCAACAGCATGACCTCAATACACGGAAGTGTGATTTTACAGTGCCTAGTGTAGTGTAGTATAGTCCTATAGTATAGTAAAGTACTTAACATATTCGGGGAGGGGTGTTGAACCACACCAACCCCTTCCCCCTCTGGCTACAATGACATGTACATAAAGCTAACAAAAACGTACGTGTGATTCATTTGTTGGGCGAAATCTGGAAAATATAGATGTGTATGTGGAGAAAGAAAAGATATAGAGAGAAAAAGACAATATTAATAACGCTGCGAACATTTCAGGCAGTGGACCTGTCGATGTCGCGTATATAGTAACACTCGCGAACAAATTTTAATCAATGATTGCACGTGCCGTGAGTTGTCACAAATTACTGCTCTTGCGACAAGGAAAACGCACTAAATTTTTCGTATTGATCTGGAGCCTCTTAATGAAAATACGAGAACTTAAAAAAGAGAGAGTGAGAGCTTATCACGGCTTGTTGTTGAGCGCGAAACAACTGGTTGTTTCAAGAAATCTGTCCAAAAATTCTGAAAATCTAGGAACTGCGATATTTGCTCGCTGCCTTCGGCATTACTCTTTCATTGGCGACATATATCTCAGGAGGATAACATACATAATTACGATAGTAATTACAGAAATCAAAATGACTAACTTTTTTATAGACGAGACAGGCGGTCGGGTCAAACGGGAGTATTGAGCTCCTTCCCACGAAGAGTCCATTGGCGCTTTGAGATTTCCGAAAAGCAGCCGCTGGTAATTTTTGCGGAGTGGTGAAGGCCGAGCAACTTCACCGGCGAAACCGAAACCGACACGCCCATAAGCGTACGACACCCTTTCGAGCTTTCCAGAATGAGCGTCGTACTTCGCTTCGTGGGTGTGCGGGCTGCGCTTGCCATGATAACTCTCATGACGCACGTAGGCTAAATGAATGCAGAATACTGCCTCTGCAATAGTTGTCAAAAACGTTGTCATCTTAAATTTGTGGGTGTCTCGGAAGGGTATGGCAGTTGCGCTCTTTGAAGCTTCGCTTTCGGTTTCGCCGGTGAAATTGGTCGGACATCAGCACTCCGCAAAAATTACCCGCGGCCACTTTTTGGAGATCTCAAAGCGCCAATGGAGAGCCTCAGGGTGCAGCTAGCGCCATATAGCGTGTGAAAGAGCACACACAACTGTGACGCACTTCCACGCTTCTTGAATCGTCTGCTCGCGTTCTTTCGCTTGCAGCATGTGCTGCGCGATGTCGTTCCCGTCATCGTCATCAAGTGGCAACGACTTCCTTGAGGATTCCACACGTTCGCCGAGGGCACGGACTCGCGAGCAGCCACAAAATAGCAGCCTGCTGGCGAAAGCGCGGCAAAATGGCAGTGGTGATTATGACTTTTCATCATTTTGCTATGCCATCTCGGAGTTCGGACGCAGTGGTGACGTCGCGGAAGTTGAGGGCCACGTTTAGGTCACGCATGGAGAGGTCACGTTAGATGATGTCAGTGTCTCTAGGTGCGACTTATAGCGCTGGATCACGCACGCGAACTTCAAAATTCATATAAATTACCTTCCAAGCTATATTCGCTGTTGAAATTTGGTAGATGATGTAGGCATATTCACGGGAATCGATCCCACAGGTTATGTAAGCCATGAACTTTTGTGTCAGTACCCCTTTAACCAGCATTAGTGAGCACCGCAGGCTATATTTAGGTGACAGTTGACAGTTCATGAACATCATCCAGTGCCATCCAACCTTAGACACCACTAGCCATAGTTAGACACTACCAGCCAATATGAGCAAAGATTAGCAGACATTAGGCAACACTACAGCCAGGTCTTAGTCAACATTAGGCAGTGCTAGTAAGCAGTTAACCAACACTAGGCACTACTACACCTCAATAAACAACAGTTTGCGAAGCCATGTTGCTTGTGTGCAAGTAAATTGTGGTACATCCCATTTCGTGTACGTGATATAATTTATGTTTTGTCACACATATCGAGATATCTCAGCGAGTGCAATGACACGTTATGATTTGTGCCGTTCATGTCCCCCTATATATGACATGCACGACATATATAAATGTATGGTGTACATAACATGTCGTGACACAGGTAATTCATTGGTTCATATTCGTCATGCAGGCATTCGCATTCTGGTTTACGCCACCACGGCTTCACGACGTATGCATCATGTCATTTGTGCCTTTCATGTCATGACACAGATGACATGCATGCCATGAACATTCATGGCGTGACCTGTGATTCATGTTTGGCATACGTATGTGATGCACATTGTGGTATTGATTTTCTTCAGAAAATGAATACACAGCAGCTAGCCGAACTTGCCATTCTATTACATTGTGGTAGAAACGACCACTATTATCTTGTCATAATGTACATGATATGTAAGTCATGACACTCATGTCATGAGCTATCATTCATGCTCGTCATACATTCATGTCATGCAAATTTTCGTATATATATTTAAAGAAACGACCAGGGGACATCAAGACCTTGACATGCATTTATTGCGCACATTACACGAATAAGACAACATTCGTGTCAAGACCTGCCATTCATTTTCTGCATACACGCATGACTCATGTCATGACATGGCAGTTTTGGCCAGGGTGTCGGAACAAAATGTTTTTCGTTTCGGTTTTAGTTTCGTTCCCCCGCAAAAAGTTCCGTTCCGTTTCTCTTCCGGAACGAAAAAAAAAAATGTTCCGTAACGGTTCGTAATTCGGTCTTTTTATGCAAAAATTTGAAGTTAAGGCAATCATAAAGAACTTTGGATTTGTGATGTAGTTACTTGCCCTCCTCTTAGGAAAGTGGGCCAAGGCTAAAACACATGCTTCATAGGAGCAGAAGTAACTGTATCACGAATTCCTACCAACGAGCACAAACCAGTAATAATTTCAAAGTGATAGTATTTATTTTCTTAAAAGACAAATACGAATTTTTTTTGTGGGCTCAACGCTTTCAGTCAAGGGAGTGAGCACGATCTCCGAAGCAGCGCGTCATTGAGTGTACTCTTTGATAGGCAAGATCGCTGTTCTGATAAAAAGATCGCCAGGCCTGCGCGGAACACGCAGCACAGTCACAGCGAAAGCTGGAAGAGCGGACTTTGTAGAGCCCGTAGGAGAGTCTCTTGGGGCAATAATACAAGTGAACATGCAAGGTACCTCTACGCCATAAATCATCCCAATTTTTCTGAAGTAGAGAAGTTCCCACTATGCCATTTTTCATCATTCTTCGTAGTCTCGTGGTACACGCTGCACATCTGTAAGGCATTATGTGCACTTTGTGCTGTGACTGATGATGATAAAGAATTATGGCTGAGCACTTTGCAATGAGTGGGAAGCAGTGTTGCGGAATGGGCGCCTCCATTCCATTTCACTCCCATTCCGGGGAATTAGAACTTGCCGCAATTCCATTCCTTTCAATTCCTCGGAATGAAAAAAACTTATCCCATTCGCACTCTGGGAATGTTCGGGCAGTTCATTTCCAATCCTGTAATTCCTTGACGTAGGAAAGGCATCTTGATAGTTTTATTGAGTTAAGCCTCGGTTTCTAGTAGGCGCGTTGCTCATAAATGTACCGTGCTTGTAATCAGCCAAGCCATTTTAAAAATACTGCTTTATTGTTAATTCGGAGGCTCTGACTTACTCATAGGTGAAGTGTGAAAAACGGCACGTAGACGTAAACGTGCTCTATTTTCGGAAAAAGACGTAATTCCATTCCCATTACATTCCGTGCAAAAGGCGCTTAATTTCATTGCCATTCCATTCCTCCAAGCGTTGTCCCCATTCCATTCTGGGGTCGCAAAAACGTGGAATGATTCCGGAGTCATTCCAATTCTGGTGGGGCAACTCCGCAACACTGGTTGGAAGCATTAAACAACACACTCTTTGCGCTATTAGCATTGTGTAATGACTGGTTGTTATTTTACTCTTCTTCCACGCTATATTACATATATCAACCCGATTCCGTGCCCGACATGACGCCTGTATAGAGTATTTTTTCGAAGGAGTTACAAGCACCAGCGTGGCACTGTGGACGAAAACCCGACTGCCACGCAGAGGGCGCGGGTTGAAATCCCATCCGATCCTGGATTTTTTTCTCATTTAATTTTTCTTATATCACGCGATAGCAGTCACGGACACCGGCGGTGGCGGACAACTATGGCGCCAAAATCAGCTGTTGTGATCTCATAACAGCTTTCGCTGTAACAAACTTCAGCGCCGACAATGCCCTCTCTACGCTGGCCTGCGTGACCGGCGCGCAAAAGTCCACTTGCGTTAATATTGCCACGCCCACTTCTTGTCCTATTTTGATGTTTTTTGGGTTTGACCTGCAAGGGCGGTTATCAACGCTCGACGCTGCCCGCGAAGCAGTGTTCGAGAGACTTCTCGATTGTAGTAGATCGTTTTGTCAAGATTTCGCGCCGCACGCGAATGTTCCAGCTTTATCGAGAGATAACGCCGCCACCAGCGATATCGCTGGAAAGTTCCATAGCACCTGTATAAAAACCGACGCACTTGACCGCTTGTCAGTTGATCGACGGACGACGCCCTGTTCGCCGCTATCATTGTACAGCGTGTATTGCTGTAGTTCTAGTTCTCATTTTCCCGGCCACAAGTTCGGCCAAATAAACAGTTTCATTCTGCAAACGCCGACTGCTTTCTTCGTCGACGTCACGACCACGTGACAATATAAACATCTCTGGTTGCCACTGTTTTTGTTTTTCGCACAATTTCAAGATATCTTTCCTTTGGAATTCCTGCCTGAGGTACGCGCTAATACTGTGCCCTGAGATATGCTCACAATGCATGGGCTCAGTTGGTCCAGATAGGGAAGTTTTCTCGTGAACCGAAGAACGATTGAAAAAGTTTCGGTTTCACTCCGGAACGAAATAATAAATAAAGTTTTGGTTACGTTTTCGTTCCGGTCGAAAATATCGTTTTTTTTTTCGTTTTTCGTTTTCGATTTTCGTTCCGTTCCGACGCCCTGGTTTTGGCATATGCCAGGTTAACGAGGCGACTATATATATGTGCAAGCGAACCAAGAGGCCGGCGGCAAGATAGATAGATAGATAGATAGACAGATAGATAGATAGATAGATAGATAGATAGATAGATAGATAGATAGATAGATAGATAGATAGATAGATAGATAGATAGATAGATAGATAGATAGATAGATAGATAGATAGATAGATAGATAGATAGATAGATAGATAGATAGGTGCGGTCAAAGTGAATTTGGTTCACCAAGAGATGCTTCCCATTTAAAATGTAGGGAGCTACCGGTAGACAACGGAAAAGCGAAACTATATCGAGATGCCGAATTGATGCGGTGCTGACAATACAGGCTGCTCAATCTGCCGCTAAGATGAGCAAAGAAATACACAGAAATTGGGTTTGCCTACCGAAACATGCGCATTCATGCGGCTGCCGCGTTCCACGAGCGCGGGTGTGGTATAGCTTGCGCCAAATAAAAATATTAAAAGTGTCATCTAATGTTGCAGCCTGTCCTACAAATAAGATAACTAGATACATCTAACTCGTTACAGAAAAATGTAAGCGAATGATGGCGACTGTTTTCGAGTGAAAAAATAATCGATCAAGAAATGTTATTTATTACGTGTATTCGAGTTGTTGTAAAACTGCATAAAATGTTGACAGAGGCAAGGGCGGCTGAAAATTTTGAGGCGGCGCCGCTGCGATCTGTAGCGATGCGTGCATTTAAAACCTTATATTAACGTCTGTATAACGAACACTGATACAGCGAATTATCGGTTATAGCGAACTAAATGAGAACTGTTTTGTCACGCTTGATTTCAGTGACATTTATTCTTTTTATAAGAAAACCAAAAACGTGAGCGCCAACGCAATGTCGGCTGTAACAAACTAATTTGTGCCCCCCCCCCCCCCATGCTATTTCGTTGCAACGAGGTTCCACTTAATAAATTACACGCTTTACATTCGCGAGGTCAGCACAGCTCACATAAGCGTGCGCAGCAGGGTTGTCCATTTTGGGGGAGCCAAGTTTTACCGCAGCTCCACCCCCCTCCACCCTTCACAATTGTTCGAGTGAATTAAGGTGAGTTGTAAACATGATGCAACTCACTAGCTTTTATTTTGCTTCAACCGACGAGCGCGGCGGCGGGAATGGCGCCCTGCAACACTTTTTGAGCATGGTCAGAAAACACTGCCATTCGCTAGTCGAGGCTCCCGAGTACAGGCGAGCCTTAAAGGGGTACTGACACCTTTTTTTCGAAGGCGAGTTTACTCTGCCATTCCAACCTACTGCATACAGAGACGGCTCTGAGCAAGTGTGAAGCTCAGCAAATGTTGATAAGATATTTTAATTTGATATTAAAGTCAATGTTTCCATGTCGCACCTACTGACATCGACACTAGCTTGACGTCAGGCTACAGTACAAAATTCTGGTGACTTCACGCAGTAGTATGTCTAGTTGTGATGACGTCAGGTACCAAAACTTCCAAGATGGCCGCTTGTGCGTCATGAAAACTTCCAAAATGGCCGCTTTTGCGTCACCAACGGAGCCACGGCGCGGAGCGGCTGTGGAAACGTCATTATGTATTGTGCGAGCACGTGACGAAAAGCTCATACCGTGTTGTGACGTCAGGGTACAGTAGGAACCGAAACTAGCTTTTAAAAACATACTGTAATTACTTTTCCAGGGCGCAGTCGCGCTTAGCACTACCTTTTCTAGGCTCTTGGGGGCTTGACCTTTCATTTGACGCAAAAAAAAAACGACAACTGAAAATAGGGGTACTGACACAATATATCGCGGCCAAGATAGCCTGCGGGATCGATTCCGGTGAACACGCGTACATCATCTGCAAAATGCCAACAGCGAATATAGCTTGGAAGCTATTTTAAATGAATTTTGAAGTTTGCGTGAGCGATCGACATCCTCACGCTACTGACACCCTCAAAGGGGCCCTTGGGGAGCCCCTACCGCCCCTACTTCACTCACGTGACCACGCTGCAACGAGTTATGATGACGTCATAACCGCCAAGTTTTTTGCCGCGTTTGCTCCAGTTGCTCTCGGCGGCTGCTCGCGAACTGTGCGGAAGTGCGTCACAGTTCTGTGTGCTGACGTGATCGAGCGCTGCATCCGCTAGGTGGTGATAGTTGCACCCGGAGGCTAGAGTTACTGTATATGCTAGTTGATACAGTAACTCACGGCCGGTCTGGAGGCGAGCGCGCGCTTACAGACCGGCCGTGAGTAACTCTACCGGAGGCTTGCCGTTTTTTAAACCGAAACTGCCACTGGTCGGTAGTGAGGAGCCTGTAATTGATTATCTGTCGCGTGCAGTAGCAAACGATGTGCCGTGTTATGCCTAACAGGCCCCCAGCAACACACTGCAGCAAAAAAACGCGAGGCCAAAATTGTTTCTCAAAGTCAGCTAGAAATCTCTCCCTCTTCTCTCGACAAATGATGCCAAAATCCAAATGACGGGGCCATAAACCCGAATTCGACGGCCACTGCATTGAGCGGCCGGCAGGCTTGGCCTGACGGTCCCGACGTGGGAGTCGCCCGCTGCGCGCTGACGCGCGCCTTGCAGGACCCATATAAAGTTTTTCAACCAACCAACCAACCAACCAACCAACCAACAAAGCTTGGCGATGGCCATCGTGCGCAAGGCATTGCACCATATATTCATCCTGGCTCGAGTATCCAGTGATTAATTTCCTCCATTTCTTGCTGTAGGTGGGGCAGCGTACGTTGGGCTCATATTAAGGAACGGCTCGGCTTGATTCACGAATTGGGCATTCCCAGAAGATATGCTCCGGGGTTGCTAGGACTTGGCAGTAGTCGCAATGGGGGTCAGAGTATTTAGTCGGGTACTTCTTGTGAAGCACTGGGATTGTTGTGAAGCTTCGTGTTTGCCATCTTCTGAGTATGACCTCGTAGAAGCGCTTGGGTCTCTTGGTGGCGGGTTTGAGCATAGTGAGCTGTATAGTTACTGCTGCTGCCGCGGGATGCCGCCACGTGCCCGCGCGCGCACTGCGATCACACTGAAAGTAAGCCGGGCGTTCGAAAAAAAAAGTAAGGAAAGTGCTCAAGGTCATGACGCGCGCTGGCGAACCGTCGAGCTTCTTTACAGTGGCTCGCTATTCTAGCCACTACAGCTTCTTGCCCTCTTTTCACCCCCCCCCCCCCCCCACCTGCGTAGCTTTTAACGCGCTCTTGACAGATTCTAAAAATTTGTGCGGCAGTAGATTCGTCAGGCAATGAACTCCTATAATGAAGCCATTCGATGGGTACTTGGAAAAATTAAGGTTAACGCCGTTTTTGCGAGAGAGCTCAGCAGCAATTCTGCGTCAGATTTCACGCGCATTTTGCCGCTTTCCCACAGGGAATGATAGTCTTTAATAATAATAATGTCTGGGGTTTACCGTCCCAAAACCACGATATGATTATGAGAGACGCCGTAGTGGAGGGCTCCGGAAATTTCGACCACCTGGGGTTCTTTAACGTGCACCTAAATCTAAGTACACGGGCCTCAAACATTTTCGCCTCCACCGAAAGGGAATGATAGTCTTTAGCCAGGCCCGTAGCCGGGGGGGGGGGGGGGGGGGGGGCTGGTGTGCCGCCAGCCCTCCCCCCCCCCCGAAATTTTTATGATACATGGTGTTTTACCGAAAATAAACAATGAAAATAGGCGTTTTTCTCAAATAGTCAGGGCTTTGCCCCCCCCCCCCCCCCGGAAAGAATTCCTGGCTACGGGCCTGTTTTTAGCACATGGTACATTTCTCTTCGCTGGTCAGCCTTCTGCATGCTCTTCGGATGCTTGCCGCATTCCTATGGCTGGACGAGCGGCCCTGCTCTGCCGCCCCTCTACTTACTTCACGACAACTCTGCTTATGTTTTCCCAATGGATATCGCCATAAACCTGACGAAATCCGCGTCTCAGCCACGCACCATCGGCGCGGTATGCATGGTCACGCAGCGCGGTAATGCAGAAACTTTTTCGGGGGGAGGCACTTCCCTGATCCGAAGTTGGGGGCCGGGCACAGAGATGTGGTCCAGCGTCATTTTATGCCTTGTACGCCATGGCAAAACAAATTACACCATCTCCCGCTAAAGGGAACCATGAGGCGATGCGAAGCAGCGTTTCGGCATGTCGAGCCTGCGTTTCATCCGTAGCAGTTTTCCGCCGACGTTGCCGTTTGCGCTGGGCTTCCCTAGCCCGGAGCAGGGGGTCCGCTTGCCGACGTTTACGTTGCGCTTCGGCGCGTCGAGCCTTCCGCTGCTCCGCGATCTCGGCAGGCGTTAAGGTATTACTGCAACTGGCGCCGACGTTGACGTTGGAACTCATGACACCGGCGCAGCCGGCGTAGTGACTGAGCGCGTGTACGACCTAACGCGAGCCTTTTATCTAAGCGAGGAGGGGGAGTGGAGAGGAGGTGTGTGGAGAGGGTTTGCGCATGCGCAGTAAGGGTGGTCACTCTCGAGGTACCTGTGAGGCGCCATTATGTATCTTTCCGCTTTATGCAGGAATTTTCTTATTCATTTATTTTGGTTAGATCGAATCCCGGCCGCGGCGGCCGCATTTTCGATGGAGGCGAAAATGCTTGAGGCCCGTGTACTTAGATTTCGGAGCTCGTTAAAGAACTCCAGGTGGTCGAAATTTCTGGAGCCCTCCGGCACCCCTCATAATCGTGGTTTTGGGACGTAAAACCCCAACAACTATTATTGTTATTAAATGCGAAGCATTTCTTAGCGAACCTCTGGCACTTTGAGCGTTTCTATCTACGTATCTATCTATCTATCTATCTATCTATCTATCTAGCCGCCTACGTCTGGGGGCTCTCATGATCGCCTCCTTAACTTAGTGCCGACCAAAATTTGCATGGGAGGGTAACATGATTTCACGAATACGACTGTCGGGTCATGACATGAATAAAGTGAAAATCCTATCGCGTACGTCGTCAAACCCTTTCCTCCAGACACGTGTGGCACATACCCGCTTACCACGGGCAGTGGTGCATGGGTATGCGCCACAGGTGATTGACAGTTTATATCTACCCAGGAACGGCGAGAACAGACATTAAATGCGAGAGCGTTAAGAAAAACCGACATCGCCAGCGTGGACCCGACGAATGGAAAGAATGAAAATTAGGATCCCAGCAGGAATTGAACCCAAGCATTCTGCGTGGCAATCAGGTATTCTACCACAGAGCCACGCCAGGTCTATAAACTGGTTCGCAAAACGGCCTCTGCAGGCGTAATGTCGGTGCAACGTCAGTTGTGGTTGTGGTGCTTGCTATCTGATTTTACAAGAAAGCAATAAACACTATACAAGATACTCATACGATGCGTATACTCCTACGATACAGACGTCATATCAGATTAACCACGTCTGTGGTTTAACGTCATATCAGATGGAACCCCGTCTGTGGTTCCAATGTTAGCTCCGCTTTTATAGCAGTCTAATAAACATTCCATTTGTATCCCTATGATTCAGCGAGCTATATTCATGCATTGCTCGACTCTGGAGGAATACAGTAACGAAAGTTACGTATGATATTCACATCATCGCACCGTAAAGTGCACTTAGTCCGCCAGAACGACGCAGTGTCCTCTTAATTTCTTACGAGGCTGGGCGATGGCCTCATGCTGACCGAGGATGATGTCAGATTGATTGACAGCCGCTTTGTAGACTAGGCTACGGTAGGCCACATACGCCCAGGTAGTCTACGAATACGACAAGCGCCATCCACTGATGTTGGTCTACGTAGCACTATCCAGGCCTACCAGCCTCGACGGCCCATACCTCGCCAACGCGAAGGGTGACTTCAGATTCCAACATGTCGCCGGCTCTATCTATAGACAATTTGTCGACGATTTGACCGAGGCATCCACGATTTCAAACGGCTGTACTATACCTCATGCTGCACTACACAAAGACCCTCGACGCCGCGATCACGACCTCATCCGATAACAAGTCATGACCAGCTGCTGGTGCTCACTGATCACGGGGATGATGACCTTGTTCAAGAACTGCCAGGAACTTCTTCCACACAAGCACACGGGCTCGTGAAACGTGCGTGCGTTCTCTATCACAAGGGACAAGTATAAGCACTACATACCAGCTTAGGGCTTCTGGTGTTGGTATAATACCCACGTTGCCGTTGCCAGCGTTACCCAACTGTAAACAACTGGTTATATAACACATATGCGGCTCTACAACATATATGTGTGCGTATAAAATTTATACAAATCTTTAGCGTCATTTTGTAACGTTTCGCTCAGTAAAAAAAATGACACCACAGTCAATTTCCCACCGCATGCTTCGCATCACATCGACTCCCAAAGTACGTGGGATCTGCCGAATTATTATTATTATTATTATCATTATCATTATTATTATTAAATGCGAAGCATTTCTTAGCGAACCTCAGGCACTTTGGGCGTTTCTATCTACGTATCTATCTATCTAGCCGTCTACGTCTGGGCGCTCTCCTGGTCGTCTCTATAACTTCTAATATACCAAAATTGGCAGAGCAGGGGATCAGTGTATGGTGAACGCGATTCACTGGTCATGACATGAATAACGCAAAATACCTGTCGCGTACGTCATGAAACCCTTTCTCTCAGCCACAGGTGATACAATGTCTCAACCAACACAGTAAACCCGAACACACATTGACACGCAAGTAAAGTGATAATAATAATTGTTGGGGCTTTAATTTTGACCATCTGGTATTCTTTAACGTGCACCGAGATCGCACAGTACACGGGTGTCTAGCATTTTGCATTCATCGCAATGCGACCGCTGCGGCCGGGATCGAACCCGCGACCTTCGAGTCAGCAGCCGAGCACCGTAACCGCTACACCACCGTGGCGGATACAAGGAACGTGAAGAAGCTGAAGACAGAACAACGCTTGAAGACGCTCAACTACCATGCACTCGTTTGCGTGGTCCGCGACGTGGACCACGTCGATTACGCAAGAACCGGGTTCAATGCTTCCTACCAGGGGCGTAGCCAAGGGGGGGGTTGGGGGGGGGTTCAACCCCCCCCCGAAATTTTTCAATTTTTGCATGCGTATATATACACGCACACATACAAACGCACTCACGAACATACATAAAGCATGGTTGAACCCCCCCCGAAAAAAATTTCTGGCTACGCCCCTGCTTCCTACAATAAATCTGCCGAGAGAACCAAGCCTCTCATCATTACCGTTGGCTTCAACATTGACTTATCAAGGCCCAACAAGGCCTGGTCTTTACACTGTGTGAAAGACGGCTTCTATGTGGACAGGGCATCAAAAGACCTCGCTGCCACGTGCAGGACAGGAGGCGTCAAAGATCATTTCATCGTAAGAGGCATCCAGGATTTCCACCAGCTGTGCTATACCTCGCACTTCACTACACTTAGGCCCCTCGTAGCCGCGATCACGAACGTATCCGATTAGCAAGTCCGGTCCAGCTGCTGGTGCTCACTGATCATGGTGATAATGGCCTTGATCAAGAACTATCAAGAACCCATTCTACACATACACATGCGTTCGTGAAACGTGCGTGTGTTCCCATCATAACAGATAAGTATAAGCATAACAACTCTAACGCAACTGCAACAACTGCAACTGTGACTGTGCCGTACGTGCAGTGCGCCTGCGTGTGCCACTCGTCTGTGTGTATATCCAGGGAAATTTTGCTGAATGAAGCTTAGTTGCGAGTAACGCCTGTTCTGTGCATTTGTGTTTCTTCTCTGTGCTGTTCGGATTCGCGCTATCCAGTAATGAAGAATATAAGCACTACATATCAGCTTACCGCGTCTGGTGATGGTAACACCCATGTTGCTGTTGGCATCGTTACGCAACTCTAAGCAACTGGTTATATAAAACATATGCGACTCTTCAACATATGAGTGTGTCTATACCACTTCTACATTTCTCTAGCGTCATTCCGTAACGTTTCGCTCAACATGAAAAATTACGCCACAGTCACCATCCCGCGCATGCTTCGCATAACATCGATTCCCTCGGTACGTGGGATCTGCCGAATTTATTATTATTAATATTATTATTATTATTATTATTATTATTATTATTATTATTATTATTATTATTATTATTATTATTATTATTATTATTATTATTATTATTATTATTATTATTATTATTATTATTATTTGTTACGAGTATCAGAGAAGGCGCCCCCCCTCGCTGAGCCAGATACTTCATCGGTCAGCAAAACAAGGTTTTAGGAGCCAGCCACGCGAGAGGGCGTAAAAAGGTTAAATAAAAAACTTCTGTTTACTGCGTCGTTGCTGCACGCATGCCGAGGCGTCTTCGTTCAAAGTGCGCCTGACATGCTGTACGCGACGAAAATGAGGAAAGTCCGATCTGAGTTCTTCTTTTAAGGACAGCAAGTAAGCGAAGTTAGCTGATTTAAACATTGAATGTGTACAGGTTCGAAGAAGAAACAATATATACAGCCAGCCGAGAACCATGCATGTTCCATCACATTACCGAAGAGCTCGGTCGTGAGACGCCAGGTGCATGATGACCTCGATCGCTAGACGGCGACGTCGCAATTTTCGCTTCTGCTGCCCAGTCTCCTCTGTTTTTTATTTCTCCTATGTGCATAGCGGCTCATGCCGCAATAGCTACAGAAAGTGTTGATTTTGGTCCGTAAATTCCGTTCGCATTCAGACCGGATGATATGAACTGTGCGTGCTGTGCATAACAATGTTCGATTAGCGTAATGCCTTGTTCGCAGCCTTAGTCGTTATTTAAGCTTTACTCCCCCATTGAAACTCCCTGCGCGTGTGAGGCATAGCACGGAGAACATCCAGTTAACTTCTACAACTCTCGCGTGATTTACAGCGCAAGCAGTACTTTGGATCGGGCTAGTTGGTGCATGACACTTGTTTAGAGAGGCCAGTGGAAAGACACAAGGACGAAGAAACAGAGTAGACGCCACGGGCACTAAGAACTGGTCTTTATTGCCATCGTCTGTACATATATATGTTCCAAAAATACGCAGCTGTGAAAAAGCCAAAATCATGTTGACAAGTTCGTTTAACCAGTAAAAGGAAAATATTAACAAATATTTAAATGATATCAAACATGCGTGGTGGTAGAGAATCACCAGGCAGGGAAATAACCAAGCACATAATGGAAAAACTGTTTGGCAAGAAAAAAATAACCACTGTGTTGGATGAAAATGAAAATGAAGTGAAACATCTTAGATACATAATCTCAGCGTCCAAGTGGATGGCCTGCTAATGCATTTGTCACCTATTTCATGAATGAAAAAGGCCTCAACGATCTCAAGCGCTCTTTTAGGGGCGAAGCTCCTTAAGCCGTGGGTCGTGCGTCCCCGATGTATGTAGTAGCCACCTATCGTTTAGTTCGTTGAGTGTCCGCTAGATGGCGGTACTTGTATATGATGAAAACACGGCTCAAGGCCGGCTAGATAACTGAGGACGATGAAGTGGGAAGCTCGAGCAGCAACCACGATTTCTCTGAGGAAGACGACGCTCGGGTCTTCGGTTCTTCGGACGTGTTCAAGGCCGGCTAGATAACTGAGGACGACGAAGTGGGAAGCTCGAGCAGCAACCACGATTTCTCTGAGGAATACGACGCTCGGGTCTTCGCTTCTTCGGACGCCCCGCCACGGTGGTCTAGTGGTTATGGCGCTTGACTGCTGACCCGAAGGTCGCGGGATCGAATCCCGGCCGCGGCTGCATTTTCGATGGAGGCGAAAATGTTTGAGGTCCGTGTACTTAGATTTAGGTGCACGTTAAAGAGCCCCAGGTGGTCGAAATTTCCGGAGCCCTCCACTAGGGCGTCTCTCAATCATATGGTGGTTTTGGGACGTTAAACCCCAGATATTATTATCAGGGGCGTAGCCAGAAATTTTTTCGGGGGGGGGGGGGTTCAACCATAGTTTATGTATGTTCGTGCGTGCATTTGTATGTGTGCGTGTATATGTACGCAAGCAAACTGAAAAATTTCGGGGGGGGGGGTTGAACCCCCCCAATCCCACCCCCTTGGCTACACCCCTGATTATTATAATATATTATTATATCGGTTCTTCGGACTTAAACGCCTGATGCTCACCACCCCTTCACGAAGCGGTTCTGCCAGTCCGATCCCGCAACCCGTTCCTGCAGTGGATACTCCTGTCCACCGCTACAGTCGCCGACTGCGAGGCCTTAGTCCCGAGGCCATCCCTCTGGAACTTCTCCAGCCAAGCCCCACATCAGGAGAAATGGCTACCGCCGGCGCTTCACAGGTGACTGTTGAGCAGCCGATGCGAGATGCGAGATGTACCTCAAAATCAAAATTGATTGGAGCCGCCTAACGAACTTGCAAGACGACGGCGACGGCGCGCGCGTGTTTACTTTAGTGGGGCGAATTACTCGTATTCACGGTTTACCAATGATGCCCTCCGGAGCTTCGCCCCACTCATCATCATTCACCCCGTGGATATGCTGTAATTTTTTTAAGAAAGGGAAAGATAAGATAGAGCACGAGATCGTTGAGGCTTTTTTTAATTCATGAAGCAGGTGACAAATGCATTAGCAGGCCATGCATTTCTTTGTCTGACGCTGAGGTTATGTATCTAAGAGGTTTTATTTTATGTACCCTGACGTCGCAACACGGCATGCGCTTCTCGTCACGTGCTCGAGCAAGATATTGTGACGTTTCACGGCCGCTCCGCCCCGTGACTCCGTTGGTGACGCACAAGCTGCCATTTGGAATGTTTTGGTGAAGCACAAGTGACCATTTTGGAAGTTTTGGCACCTAACGTCATCAGAAGTAGCCAGACTGCCGTGTGAAGTCACCAGAGTTGGTAATGTAGCCTGACGTCAAGCTAGTGTCGATGTCAGTAGGTGCGCCATGGGAAAATTCACGTTTAATATCAAAATAAAATATCTTATCAGTATTTGCTCAGCTTCAGACTTGCTCAGAGCCGTCTCTGTATACTGGAGATTTGTACAGAAGGGTAAACTCCCTTTCAAAAAATGGTGTCAGTAGCCCTTTAATATATATCTGTTCACAATAAAAGCTCGTTAATTCGGATTTCGCGGGACCAGAAAAAATGTCTGAATTAACCAAATTCTGAATTATCGAAAGTATCAAGGAAACAATGAACAGATGTCTACTACGTCAATACACTTTCATTTTCTTGATGAATACGTAAATCATGTACTATCGTGAGCAATATGAGCTCGAACACGCGAGCGCGTGGCGAATACCCTCAAAACCGAGATAGCGTGTTACGTGGATGGCGCTGCCGCAACCGGAGGGGGAAGGAGGGGCGCTCTTCCGCTGATTGCTGGCACACCCGCTTCGCTAGCGTTGCTGCGTAACGGCAGGTGAGTGTCTGCCATCGGCCGCTAGCAACGAAAACGCAGGAAAAAGATTGCACGATAAACAAAATAATAAATAAAAGAGGCGTGTCATAAGGCTCAGCCCGCGCCACTATAGATATAATACAAGCATGGCCTGTGCATCACGGCAGTCTACGTCACAGCCGATATCTCATCAGCTACATAGCCTGATCGGTCATTGGGTGTGGCTGTGCGCGTTGATGTGAATTCATATCACCGCTAGCAGCTACTGACAAGCTATAAGCTGCCGTTTGTGCAGCAACGATATTGAGGCGGGAGTGTCAACAGCTAGCAGAAGCGCGGCGCCCTTTCCACTTTGTTTCCGACAGTGGCCGCTGCGAATCAGCCGATGTAGGGTTTGAGGCTATTCGCCACGCGCTTGCGCGTTCGAGCTCATATTGCTCACGATAGTACTTTGCATAAGAGCAGTGTAAAAGCAGCAGTTTTCGCCACTCGCGACCTTGTTCACAATGTGACCACGGCTCAGGACCTCCCGGTACAACTAACCCGAAATTAGCCCGAAACGTCGTTACCGGCTTTACCGTACGGGCACGGAGAAAGAATCGTACGGGATAACACGTTTCGAGCTAGTTGGTTGTTCATACCGAGGCGAAAACAGCGCGTAGAGACGAGTACGAACAGACACAACAGAAGGCACAAGGACACAGGCGCTGACTAGCAACTGAAGTTTATTGCTCATACGCCACGAAAATAAATAGCACGTATCAACGAAAACCAATACGAAGAGAGGCACAGCAAAAGAAGCAAGGCTTGATAGGACACTCAAAGCAGTTAGCCAGTGGGACCGTGATTATCTAGCCCCCGATAGGAAGGCTAGCTCTTTATCTAAAAGGGCTATTGATGGGGCGCTTACGCAGCTGTCCTGTAATTTCACGATATTTTGGGCCTCCATGATTTCTCGGGTTACTTTATCGCTAGACCTGCGTAATACTATATCGTGTTGTTGAACTGGGGCGCGCATTCACAATCTCGGCAGTGGATGCCCAGGTGTCCTGAAATTCGCACGGTCACATTGTATTTATGTTTTAACGATCTTTTCGTAAGACATCGGCCGGTCTAGCCGGCGCAAGTGCGTCCGTAAGACAGGGGAATGGAATAAACGACTCCCTCAGTACATGACACGAACTTGTTACCGTACGGTTCGTACGGTAAAAAGTACCGTACGGTTCGCGCTGATGACGATGGCGACGTAGACTGCGCCGCCTCGTTTCGGTTGTCCGCGAAAGCCACTTTCGCTCCTTTGCGTCACACATTTTCGGCGCTTCGCGCTCCGCGAGCTCCGAGAATCGTCCGAATTAACCGGGTTGCGACCAAATATGGCCGAATTAACGAGAGTTTGATACCATTGAACAATACATAGGCTCGCCGATACGAGTGAAGGCGTCCGAATTATCCGATTTTTGGAATTATGGGGTGTCGAATTAACGAGATTTTACTGCATCACTGAAACTGTAGCTTCAGCCTGAGGTGCTATTGTCATTTCTAACTATAGCGACTGTCCAACGGAAGATACAAAGCACCATACACTTCCCTATCGAAAATTCTCATATGACACGTATGTCTCGTATCCAATAATCTCGTATGAACACACATGAATCATATGTGTTCTCGTATGATCATACGAGATTATTGGATAGGTGTCATACGTGTCATATGAGATTTTTCGGCAGGGTTGAGTGTCATCTTTTGACACTGAGAAAGGGTTGCCTGTCTTCTTTTCAGTGCCAGCGGTCCACGAGTTTCGCGGCGCGAGTTTTTTGCCCGCCTCCTTAGGTAAGAGAGGACGCCACGTTTTAACCACGCCGGCAGCGTCCGGCGCTGGCGCTAGTGTCTAAGCGGGCTCCTTGAGCGGCGCTACAGTGGCTAGAATAGGGAAGTGTGAAGACCGCGCCGCCTGCGCTGACGCTCTCCACCGATGCCTCGACCGGTGCTGTCTAGGTGGCGCTGGTTGTAGCTTACACGTCGCTCGCTCGGCTCGCTGCAGCGAAGCTGCCATGTCAAGGCTGATTTGTGGCTCATATGGTTTTGTTGGCGCCGTAAATTTTTATTAGTGTCTCTACTATAATGCAGGGCGTAAGTGCCTCATAAAGAAATGAAATTTGCGGCAGATATTATCAAACATTATCACCGTATGGTATGACCGTACGCACAGTATCATAAGTGAAGCTTTACATCGTTCGCAAACATCGCGGCCAGCTAAGCTTGCCACTGCTTGCGATCGTTCCTTGATGCTAAGAAATGTAACTGATTAACATTTCGGGGGGATTGCCATTTCACAAGGTTATAAGCAACCCCAAGAAGCACGAAAAAAAAAATGCTACTATGACACTGATGTCAATTTTCTTCATGTTGTTATACACATTTTGCATGAGATAGTTTTCAAGAACTTAAGTATTCTTGCGTATTCACAGTGGAAATATTTTTTCAATTAACAACTGCACAGAAAAATCGGAGAGCATTTTAGTCTTCTTACACATTTTATTTAAAGTTGGGGGAATCAAAGTAGGGAAGAAAGCTAGCACATTACAGGGTGATGCACATAACATCGCCCTTCGAAACTTGAAGTGCTTTGATCTTTCTCTTGCAGAACTTCTCTGTTTGTTTAGAGCATGGTTTAGAGATTTCGTAAAGAAGTGAAGCCGTGTGAGAACAAAAAACTTGATTATGTTGCTCGTCAGATCTTGCTTGTGTGCGTCGCACACTATACGGATGGTACGGTCTGCATTGAGTTAAGTTCAACTATAGTGTCCCTTTCAGGGGCGTAGCCAAGGGGGGGGGGGTCGGGGGGTTCAAACCCCCCCCCCCCCTGAAATTTTTCAGTTTTGCTTGCGTATATAGGCACGCACAGATACAAACGCACGAACATACATAAAGTATGGTTGAACCCCGCCTCCCCCGAAAAATTTCTGGCTACGCCCCGGGTCCTTTAGAGCTTATTATAACTGAACCACGATGTGAATGTTCCTCCAGTGCCTCCAAAATGAAAATAGTTTAGGTAACAGGTACAAAAGCCCTCCAACATCACAGAATGCTGTGAATGACGCAAGATCCTTATCTGCGTTCTCGAGGGATTTGAGCACCTGCTCAAAACAGTCCTGGCATTTAGTTGCCATAGTTTCCTCCGTGCCACATAGCCGGCCAAATAGTACACAGTCTTCCGTCACTGACTTGCACAGATACACATGGTCAGAAAGGATAGTCGATGCCTTGTTACGTCTGGGGTAGGGCCCTTCGGGTGCGCGGCGTAGGATCCGAGGTCGTTGCATCCCACCGCTGCCACCACTGTTAGGAATGAGGTTGCGTGGCCCATCGCTATCGTGCTCGGAGTAGTCAGTAATGGCAAGGTGAAGAAGGAAAAGATTTTATGTACACTATTTACATAATTTTGCTACCAGGCAACATGACTGCCAGCCCGACCACGTCGGCTGGTTCGACTCCGTTCGAGTCGTTCTCCTTCTCCGATCTCCGATCCCCCTCGTTCCACGGACCGGCACGGCCTTAAATCGTCTAGCCGTCCATTGTCCTGCTGACTGTCCGCCGGTCGCAGGTGTTGGGCTCCTATCCAAGTTCTCCAAATTGCGGCGCGCTGCCAGGAGTATCAATTGCGACGCGCTGCCAGAAGCCGCACGCAGGGTTTGCTCCTTCTAACTTGACGATCCGCCGGCCGCAGGTGTTGGCTGTCTTCTAACTTGACGATCCGCCGCCGCAGGTGTTGACCTTCCTCCGAACTGGGATGCGCCGGCATGAGCAACACGCAGGTGTTGACGGTCTTCTAACCTGTTGAGCGCCCGCCGGCCGCAGGTGTTGACCTTCCTCCGAACTGGGATGCGCCGGCATGAGTAACACGCAGGTGTTGACCTAAGTCCAGGTGCTGATTCCTCTCCTGGTTGCCCGAAAGCAGATGCCCAGGCACAACAGCACCCCCGCCGCCAAACAATGCATCAGGAGGACGAGCTGCTCCACGTAGCTCGGCTGAATTGATGCGGCCGGACACCAGGCTCATCCACGGCTCGAGGCGAAGCTCCCAAGATCACCGCTCTCGTGACATTCCACACGAACACTCGGCTGGCACGGACTCTGGCTCCTGTGGATAAGACGAACTCGACAAGGCAACCATTGTCAAACTACAACCAACGCTGCAAGTGCCCTCCGCACTCCCTCCAATTGCCGATATGAATGAAACAAATCCTACTGATAACTACGTTTCCGCTGTAATAAAACAAGGAGAAGTGCGTATCACATGGCGACGAGTTCAACAACAGACCTCAATTTCAGGTGTTGTTAAAGAAACAACTCGAGGTAATACAAGAATTGTAATTGTACTATAGCTGCTTAGGCGGGAAGGTAAACAACCAAGGAAGCCAACGGAAGCTCAAAGGCTTCGCTAAATCCACACTAAACGCTCTCAGCGTAAGCGTAACACAATAAGAACACAACATGGTTCTATTAACTATGAACTGAATTGAAAAATAAAGCTTACCCCCTTCACATAAAACAATGTTGAACTACCCTTCGCCCTAAATGCTCATGCTAACTAGTACAAAACAAAACTCAACCTACATCTAGCTCCGTTGAAACATTTTTCAACTACAACGCTAGAAGATTAACCTCCAAAATACAGCACTACATAGGTCAAAATTTACTCCCTCTACGTAAACACAAGTAAAATTCGGTTACGCTCGACAAACACCACTCTTTCACACTTAGCGGTCGTAAAATCTTTACTCACGGCTAACGTGTATTATTTTACGCCGTCAGCTCACTCCCATGCGGGTTACTGTTCCGCATGTTATTCTTATTATTGCGCCACTAAAGCTAGACATGTTCCCGTGAGCACTCTGTCACGCTGCACCCACTCCAGGAACTGAATCCGCAAACGACATCCGTAATTGCACGTACCAGTGCCACTGCGAGCTTCTACTCCGCGGATGTACGACTAACCTAGCTCTCCCTTGCGGTCACAATTCTCACAAACAACCGAGTGACTCGCTGTAACCTTTCCTCACTACATAGAACGCACGCGAAAAGAACAAAAAACAAACAAAAATAAATTTTGTGTGGCTCTACCAAAACTCGCACAAAGCTAGCCTTGCCTATCCTTCTCGCAAGCTCTCAGCTTAACGCCTAAGGTTCCGCTATCCACTCGTGGGATACCCTGACTTACTGGGGAGCTCCCGAACGGCGCGCGCAAAGCCCTGCGCCGGCCTTTCATGCAACTGCACACGTGTCATACGCCAACCGCTAGCGGGCTCCCGCTAAGTGACGGAAACAGCGGGCCTCAAATGCCAACGCTAATTCAGCGTACGCCACCCGAAAATCGCCCAATGTTTTCTTGCGTCCACGCATGACACGCAACGCCACAAACTCTTTTCATAGTCAGCTGACGTAACCCTATTCAAGGCGCTCATCTCTTAAAGCCCTCGACTCGCTCTAATGCGTGTCACTAACCTTCCGATAGCTAACTACACAACGCATATCGGCTAACAAACAAAACCCAGAGCGCTAAAGAAACAAGGTTAATAACAGTTAACTAAGCTATCAACACTCGCGGAAATAACAAGGAATACTAATTACTAACTAAAATCAACAGTCAAAATTCCTTCCAACAAATCCGGAGTCGATATTCCAGGAAAAGCTAACAGCTGTCCTCAACAACTTTTCAGCGCACTCGCGGTGGTCGCGCCCAGAAGGCTTTTCTCGTCAAGCGGGGTGTACGATACGCATGAAAGTTAATCACCCCCTCGTCGAGCCTCACTACTTTCCCTGTAGCGGACTTTCCTTTGTCGCCTCCTGCCACCTCGCGAAGGTCACCGACCTCGCGGTGTCGCACCTGTTTCAACGTTCCTCGAAAGGAACAACGGGGAGTTCTTTACCCACTGACCCTTTCCGCGAATCTGCGCTTCTCTTTTCTTTTCTTTCGGCGGCTTGGACGCCTGCGATCTCGCACCTGATCCGACGCTCTTCGAAAAGAACAACGGGAAGTTCCTTTGCCCGCCGACTCTTTCCGCGAATCATGCGCTACTCTCCTCCTGTTCTCTTGGTGGTTCAGACGCATGCAGTAGAACCGGCAATAATGACATCGCGCCCCTCTCGCATTTCGCGCCGACGTCCGAACTTCTTCCTCAACGCGTCGCAACCTTTGCCGCATTTCTGTCTTGCGACGCTTTCTTTTTGCACGACTCTTTGTGCATACTTTGGGGCCTTTGTCAATACCTATGTGCGCGACACCTCGTTGCGCTCCTGCCTCTACACGGCAGTGAAAAAATGAGAAAAGACGGAAACCTCGGCTTCTGAATCTCATCGACATTCGCTTCCTCGCGATGCGCTTAGCGCACAATCTAGATCCCCGCGGGACTCTCAACTTGGGACGTTTCCTAGCCCGCCTTTTTGGGATTTCAGGCCAAGCCTTCAACTTGGCGTCTCGAGAGATGCGGTCTTCGCGTTCTGCTAGCTCTTTAGCACGCTTACCGCTACTAGTCGCTTTGCATTCCCCTTTTCTTTCGCCGGCGCCTTTTCCTCACTAAACGGCTCGGAATGCCGCAGCTTCGACGCACGCGCGCGCAAGTACGCTGCCTTCGATATTCATCGCCAAAACCTCAGGCGGCTCAACTAGCCTATCCTCGGTGTCGTCGCTAGGTGTCTGTACTCCTGACATAGCGACAGTCTCGACACTCTCTAATTCAGTTAGCTCGCCCTGAGATGTCTCTCTAGCTTCGGGTGATCTATCACTATCCTGGATAGCCCCTTTTCTCAGGCCTTCGAAGGCAACCTCTGCGTCCTGCGCTTCGCGACGTATCTCGACCTGTTGGTCTCCGCGGCGCGCCTCGTCTTGCGCCTCGTCCTCACGCGCCTCAGCTTCTCGCGCTATGTGAAGTGCCTCTTGTTCTCGCGCCTCTTTCGCTTTTCGAAGCGCCTCGTCCGCTCTCGCCCATCGAAGCGCCTCAGCCTCCTGTGCCTCGCGACGCTTCCCGACCTCTTGGTCTCTGTGGCGCGCCTCATCCTTTTGCGCCTCGGAGCGGCTCACAATACTAGACGCCTCGTCCCTCGTACTCGCATGTACGGAACTCTGTGGAGTCAAAGCTCCAAACGGCTGAACTGAGCTACCCTCGCGGTCTTCGTCAGTTATGTCCTGTGACTGAACGACAGCCGCGACGCTCTCTAAGCTAGTCAGCTTGCTCTGAAGAGTCTCTTCCCTTACTCGGGCTTTATCACTGCCTTTCAGAGACCCCTCCCGTTGGCCTTTGCATTCGGCCGAACCTACATTACCACACTGGCTGAACAACGCAATCCCTAACCTCCGTTACTTCCTGCAGGCCGTCTGGACCTAAGGCTAAAACTGAGCCTTTCCTGTCCGAGGCACTCTGCGTGCCTGTTGGCCATCTTTCCTCTTCCCCCATGCGTGCCCTTGACCGATGTCCTAGCTTTGCGCGCGTGACTCAAACGCTGTCTGAATGCTTTTGCTGACAAGCGACATTTGCGCAACAGCGCCTCTTTGACCTTGTCATGATACAGCGTCCTTCCTATTGAGTCTAGCTATAACATCGCGGCCTCGCACGAAGAAGAGTTAGCAACTCTTGCGGCCAACTTTCTAGGGAGAATCCTGCCTTCTCGCACGTTCGCTCAAAATTACAAGAAAGAGTGCGATGTCCTGGCCAATTCGAACGGCTGCAAAAGGTCTTCCATCTTTACCGCCTCCCTCACTATGGGAACCTGTCTTGCGGCGGATATACGAAGTTACAGCTCCCTAGGTTCAACTCATGTTCCTGCCCGCAGCTTTCTCTTTATCCCTTTCCTCCTTTCTAGCTCGAATCTCCTCATGAGCTTCATGGGCCTCCTCGACAGTCACCTTCTCTGCCTCGATAATCGGGAGGATCTGTCGTTTCCGCTTGGCCGAGAAAACGGAAATGCCCAACTCCTTGCAAATTTCAAGGAGTCGTGCACACTGAACTTGTCCATACTGATACTTCACTCCTCCTCGTTTACCCTCGGCTGAACTAAGCGGTCAGACCATCCAATTCTTGGCTGACCAAACAAAGTTACAGTCTGCAACAAAACCTGCTAACAAACTTAGGCTGGCTAGGTCTGGCAATAAGAGAGGTAAACTTCAGGCACTCACCACACCAGGGTAGCTGACGCTGGCCAATCCACCGACGCTGCCATCCACTGTTAGAATGAGGTAGGGACCCTCGGGTGCGCGGCGTAGGGTACGAGGTCCTGGCATCCCACCGCGGCCACCACTGTTAGGAATGAGGTATCGTGGCCCATCGCTACCGCCACCTTTAGGTTCCGATGTCGTCCCTCAGGCTCGCTGCTGGGAATACGCGTCGTTGCATCCCTCCTCTGGAACCGCTGTTGGGACTCGGGTTGCGTGGCCGGTGCGAACACGGGTGTGTATCGTGCTCGGAGTATCAGTAAGGGCAAGGTGAAGAAGAAAAGATTTATTACAGACTATTTACATATTTTGGCTCTCAGGCAACATGACTGCCAGCCCGACCACGTCGGCTGGTTTCGACTCCGTTCGAGTCGTTCTCCTTCTCCTCTCCTCGACGGACCGGCACGGCCTTAAATCGTCTAGCCGTCCATTGTCCTGTTGACCGTCCACCGTCGCAGGTGTTGGCTCCTATTCAAGTTCTCCAAGTTGCGGCGCGCTGCTAGAAGTCTCAATTGCGACGCGCTGCCAGAAGTCTCAGTTGCGACGCGCTGCCAGAAGCCGCACGCAGGTGTTGGCTCCTATTCAGGTTCTCTAAATTGCGACGCGCTGCAGAAGCCGCACGCAGGTGTTGGCTCCTTTTAGTATGTTGAGCAGCCTTTCCATACTGGGCAGCTTTGACAGAACGACTGGCGTCAGTTGACGGGGCCGGCTGGGTGAAGACGCCGTGTTCCCCAGATTGCAGACAAAGCATGCAGGGATTGATCCCTGCTTCCACGTTCGGTCAGGTGCTCTGGCACAACAACGCCTTAAAAACCGTAGAACAGCGAAGGCCCCCTTTCACCGGGATCTTCGAAGTTTCCGAAGTTTATGAGCGACTACTCTGTGGTCTTCAGATTATGTCCCCGTTTCTTAGCGCTCGTTTGTTTCGCATGAAGTTCCCCCTTTATAGGGAACCCAACGCAAAGTTTACGGTGTGCGACAGCGCCGCGCTGCGGCTCTAGAGAGAAGCTCTAGCGTAAGTGGGACAGGCGCAGCAACTGAACCTGTTTGGTCGGCAGCGGGAACACGCGCGCGCGCGTTGCTCAGTCATGCGGAGAACTGGGGAGTCGTGCCGACAGCTTGGCACGCTGAACCGAGTGGCTTGCTGTGCTGAGCTGCATTTCCCGTTGGCAGAAGCGACCCCGCGGAAGCGGATACGAGGTCCGAAGTATTGCTGTGTCGTGGCCGTCCACAACATGCAGACAACACCGAGGCACGCGTTCACGGTCAAACTATGGGTTCCCGGGCATGTCGCCTGAGAAATAAAGGCGAGAAGCGTGGATAACCGCAGTAAGGAACATCAAGTATGTCCTAGCTGACAGCGCTGTCTCGCCTTCTGTTTTGGCTGTCTTAGTTCATCGCTTCGTCGTTTGATTCGACTACCTGAATCGGTACGTCGCGGGGCTGTACGCAGCGACTACAGTAATGCTTACTCGCTGTCTTCTCGCATTGTGAAAGTCCAGTTACGGTTTGGTGAAACAACTTTGTGTTTTGATCCTCCGTGTTCGTGAGACCTACCCTCGTTATTGAACGTTCACACCCGCGTCATACCGTCAGCGTTGCGCGGTTGGTTGAATTCACTAAACTCGGCACATTGTCAAAGTTCGGCGCCTGCAATGTAGCGTCGGGAAGGCTGCTGTATCACGCCGGAACCCACATCTGAGCAGTCGAGCACCGTAACCACTTTACCACCGCGGCGAACATATCTTTTAAGGCGAAGCCTTAAATGCCTCATCAAACGCGAAATTTAACAGTTGGCGTCCAGCGTCGGGCTAGGGATGCAGAAACCATCGTCACGTGATGACGTCATATGACATGACTTCACAAAGTTTGGTGACGTCACATGATGCCGTTATCACATGACATCGTAGCTTGGTCAAAAGTGGGCAGATCACGCAGCCAGTGCAAAACCAGGTGAGGTGCCTTCGATCTTGGAGGCAATGCAAACCACGCTAGGTGCGCAGAAAAAGGAGAAGAGAAGAAGAGAAGATGGCGTTCGCCTTCGAGGGTCTTAAGTGAATGAATTAGGGACCCTGTGAGTTTTTATTGCATTAACTGGTTTTCCATGAGGTACTCATTGTACAACTTGACTTTGTTGTATGTTTACTGACATAGCGTGTCTACCGTACACAATGCTGCCCCGTCTTCTTGTTTTCATGCGTCTTCTTTGTATAGACGCTTCGCGATTACTGTTTGCATGTGCACGCCTGTGTGATGCTTCAGGCTTACATTATAAATAAATAAATAAATAAATAAATAAATAAATAATGCTTGCTCAAACAATTTAAATACTGAATGTGCGAATGGTAATGCGTGTGCGCACGCGTGTGTGTGTGTGTAAACGCCTGCCGTTCCCTTATCCAGTGTACAGGTCATTTATTTGTGCACATTAATACTGCGCTGACAGAAGCAATTACACAATAAAAGTGCTCCATGGCAGAATTTGCTAAGGCCTGCCACTAGTCGCTTCACAATGATCGCGCATGATTTAAAACCAAGAAATGCGTATTGATTTAGGACAGGACAAAAGGTAACCTTGAAACAGAGAAACAGTGAAGAATAAAGGTTTAACTCCACATATACATACATTGGCATCAGACAACGCAGAAGGCGTACATAAACCACGGAAAGGAATATAGAAAACAGGAACCTGCCGTGGTTTTCTAGTGGTTATGGTGCTCGAGTGCTGACCCGAAGGTCGCCGGATGGAATCCCGGCCGCAGCGGCCTCATTTCGATGGAGGCGAAGTGCCAGACGCCCGTGTACTTAGATTTTGGTGCACGTTAAAGAACAGATGGTCGAAATTTCCGGAGCCCTGTACTACGGCGTCTCTCATATCATATCGTGGTTTTGGGACGTAAATTCCCACAAATAATTATTATTAGAAAAATAAAGAAGGACATCATCTGCAGACAAACACGCATAATATATTCATGATACACGTCCCATCACAAAAATTCCGAAAGCAAAAATCAAAGGCAGATACAGGATCAACCAAGTGCAGTAAGGAATGTTTACGAAGTAAGATGCAGGATTCATGCACACGTGAACCAAAATCTTTTAAGCATACAGATGGTATCAGTGTGTCCATTTCTTACGAAAGGTTGACGCCAGCACAAGTTTTGCTTGCATGTTCATTCGCGACGCTCATGTTCGGGCGCGACGCTCGCGCGACCGAGCTTGCGTTACTAGGGATAGACGCTGCCGGCGAAGGCGGTTTGTCGCCGGATTTGGCAGCGGCGGTGGCTAGGACACGTGCGCGCATGCGCTCCTCATTCGGCCCGAGCACTGCTAGTCAGCAATAGTTACATTGTGACGCACCACAGATGCAATCCGAGAGCTCTGCGCGTGCGCGGAAGCCGGGGCGGCAGTGTTGGGGCGAAAGGGGACGCGCCATGGATATTCCTATGTAGTTGCGATGAGAGCAGTGGCGACGCTCGACGTTGCTTTGGAAATCTATATCGGCTGGAAACTTACGCTACAAATGGATGATGTGTTCGTCGGATGTCACTTGTCACGTTTGATTTTTACTGACCAAAGAATCCTTCTTTCGGGTCTCTTGGAAAACAACTTCCAGCGTTCCTGGAATGATTGGTGCGCTGCGGCACGCAACACGCGATCATGGTGAAGGTAGCGAGCGCATGAAACTGGACGGGAAACGTGCACTGAGCCATAGGCGTGCGCACAGGGGGGGCGGCCGCCCCCCTCAATCACCTAAGAGGGGGGGGGGGCGCAAAATCTGCCCCGTACATTGACCCTTCTAGTCACCTAAGAAGGGGGGGGGGCGCTAAATCTTCCCCATACATTTACTTAGTAGGGTGGGGGGGGGGGCGCTGCTACGAACCTTTGCCCGCCCTAATGGGGAGCCCTGCGCACGCCTATGCACCGAGCTAACACACAACCACGCGCGCCACGCACAAGCGACCGGGCGGCGGATTGAAAATGGCGGCCACGCTGCCGCCAAGGCCGAGGAGGCGGCATCTGCCCTTTCAAAAGCTGACACGCGGGCATCAAGGCACCCTAAGAGTAGCAGCGCCACTAAGCGATGCTTGGGGAGCCTATTGCGTAGTCTTCGACAAATTTCTTTGTTGTTTCTTTTGTGTGTGTGTGCTAATTTTGTCATGTGTTAACGGTCGATGGTTGTCACGGCGTGACACTGGCAGTGTTGTATTTGTGCATTCCACTGGACCAACTACGTAAATGGAACATTAAAGCAACAGATTTACACACGGATTTATCTTTATGTAATCACATTTCTTTGGTGCTGAAGCCCCTCACTGACATACTTTTCGCGCCTCATTGGTTCTGCCTTTTCTGCCGAGCCTCAATCTCGACCTTCTCGGCGAGATCCAGTCTTTCCCCCTTTCAGACGGGCCCCTCTCGGAGGGGTGTAGCCCTTTACCTCTTTCCGCCGAACCTCGCTCTCGCCCCTGAAGTCACGTGACGAGCGATAGGCCAGCTAAGTCAACGGCGCAGGTTCGACTAAGACAGCTTGACTGTAAAAAGAGTGCACAAGTTCCGGAGACCTCATGCATCGTGGAAATCAGTCTCGTGCGAAGCAGCGAGTGAGTAGGGGCCTATGCTACATTTTATGGCTTTGAGCCAAGCATTGCACAAGGTGGATCGACATGTTTGCGTAAATAGAGTACTCGTGTGCATATCGTGGGCTTACCAGGTGAGTCGACTACACTGCCGCCTAAGGGTTAGCTTATGGCCCGATGTAACGTCAGCACTCACGTTAGAGCACTGACGTCACTTTTACCGAAAGGGTCTCGCAACTCATGATGTGGATATCACACGTGGCATTCTGCAGTGTGTTCCTCCAGGGTCGAAATAGGCTTCAGTATAGGTTGCTGAGTCATAAAATTACAGGTATATTGTTTATTGATTTGCTGTAAAAGCGTATAGCCAACACTGGAATCGCAATTGACGTTGCCACATGAAGCCTGCATCGGGTCTGTTTCAAAGCAGTTTCCGGACCTGGCGTAGCTCTGTGGGAGAATACTGGACTGCCACGTAGAATTTCTGGGTTCGATTCCGGCTTGAAGGAAGGAAGGAAGGAAGGAAGGAAAATAACTTTATCGGGTCCTGCAGAACGCGACTGGGTCGTTCACCCGGCTCAGTCCCACGTAATCGGGATTCAAGCCGGAATCGTAACCCGCTCCCAATTATCAGCTCACGATGCCGGCTTGAATCCCGATTTTTATTATTTGCAGCCGTCGGGATTTTTCACTAACCATCAAAGCCGCGAGGCTGGGTTTTCTGCGACACGGTTTCCCCACGCTCTGGGTTTAAAATTTCCAATGTCTCTTCTCGCCTTTCCTGGGTTGATATAACCTATGGCGAATACCCCTGTACTACTGCACTGTATTGGGGGTAAGTGCCGGACATGACTAGGGGAAAGGGTTGGATGACGTATTCGACAAGTTTCTGAAGTCATTAATGTAATTAGCAGCTAATCGACGATCGTCATACTTTATGTTTTTTTTTATTTCGGGCATAAAAAATACACGGTTGGTCCGCGAGGTAAGGCAAAATGACGACTTAAACCTACTGACTAGGCCTCACCTCGCTGGGGCAGCAGCAAGGTAAGACACAGAGGGTAATACACTCATACCCTCCTATGCCATTACTGGTAATTACAAGTTGACGACACGACCATCCGTGCACCAGGCTGCGGCTTTATAGTTAGATATAAACGGTCACAGTGCCCTCGCACTTAAAAGTAAAGCGACCCTAATGCATGACTTCGTTATCTGAGAGTGGCACTCGCACAGACTGTTTCGGTAAAATTGTGATTAAATGAGCCACGTTTTTTTTGTTCTCAGTCGATGTATTGATCCTTGCACCACACTCACGGTAAGCTTTCTGCACCTGACGTCTAAAAATCGCTGATGTCTCAAAACATTACTGGCAATCATTCAGAGGTGTCTATGATATAGCTACGACCCTGAGAAACGACTAGAAAAAGTGACCACAATCTTTTTCATTCTCCTCTACTACTCTCCATTCCTTGATAGGCCAAGGCCGATACTAATCTTCTAAAGGCAAGTATAGTTCCACGTACACTCCAGCAACACTTCTGGTTCGACGATCTTTCATCATATTATCGTCTCCACCACTCCCTGAATTTCTGTGTTGTTTGGCTTCACATCATATGTTGTTTATTGCTTGACTATTCACCGCACAGCAACAATGCTTAGTATTTAACAAAGTAAAAATGACTTATAAATTTGTTGCGTAGGCGTTTTTGTTTTCATCTTTGTTCTTCATTCCATGCAAGAGTGCCAGGGCTCTCTTAAATGGTTTAGAAGGTGGAACTGTGTAAGCTGCATATAAGTATAAACTGTCTTAGTCTTTTTGAATACTGCCGCCTAAAATGTAAATCAGTTAATTGACGAAACTCCCATCGATAGGGAATGACAAGTGGACGATTAATGGTTAATATATTAAGAAGATTAATCGAGGATCCCTACCGTGGCCACAGTCATGCTGCTGGCGACCTTGTCTGCGAAGTGCACGCCTGAGAGGAAGATGATAGCAGTGTGCAAGCGTTCCGACACGTGTTCTTTGTTTTTTTTTATGTTCATATTTCACGGACTAACATTGCCACGTGGAAAAAACTACTATGTGAGGTGTATCGTAAAGAAAATATTGCGAGCAGAAGTTTCTGAAGGTGCTCTAGAACTCCGCATTCATATTTGAGTCCTCAGCCAATGATTAAAAACGAGTGCAATTACACATACTAAATGAGTTATTTAAGGGAAACACAAAAAATAACATGAGTATCTATAGTCTAGTGCGAATAGTATGCGTCCGGTTCAAAGCTTTCGCTTCCGACGTGCCTTTCATTATTAAAGTCCTGGCTCAAAATGCATGGGACAACCTGCATATTGGGCGTCCTACGTGACTTGTGCCGAGGTTTTAAATTTCGCTAGTGCCACTTAGCTCGACAAAACAAAGTTATTGTTGCTTGGCAGTATTATTTGATTAAGGCGAAAGCCTTCGATGCTTTATCAAACGCGAAAATTGACCATCCGCTTCCGCGTTGATGGTCATCACGTGATGACGTCACCATATGACGTCATGATGCTACAGATCGCCAAATGTTGTGACGTCATGATGTCATTGTGACGTCATGTGACGTTACGTCACGTGATGACGTCATCACATGACACCGTAGCTTGGTCAAAGGTGGCCAGAATTGAGGCAGTGCAAAACCAGGTGAGGTGCCTCCGATCTTGGAGGTAGTGGAAAACCACCTTAGTGTAGAAAGCTTTCAGAGTGTGGCTGGCCGGAGGAATACATCGACTGAGAATTAAAAAAAGATGGCTTTCGCTTTCGAGTGATCTTAGGCGAATGCATAAGGGGCCCTGTGAGTTCTTGCAGCTATTGTTGCTTGGACATTGCCGCAGTCCATACGAATCACCCTTAAAGCGAGATAAAGTAATTTTCATTTCCGCTCCCGACATATTATCACGGGCAAAGATGGCAGAGAAATCCGAAAATGAAGTGCTGAGTGGAGCGCGGTTGTGGTGCGGCAGCATTCTACACTTCTGTTGTTAAATCTACCTTCCGTATACAGTTTCTTCCCCGTAACATCTTTGGTGGAGGTGCGGGGTACGACTCGCATACACCACCATGAACTGGATCATCACAGCGGTTGGCGCGTTGCAGCTACCGCAATGACAGACTAAGCGACCCAGTGTGAACAAGATCCGTCAGGCTCACAGCCGATCGTTCTGGTGCACCCCCGTGATCCTGGCACATTCAACGGCACAAGTGGCGTGGACGTCGACCACTGGCTGGCTCTGTATGAGCGCGTCAGCAGCAGCAACCACTGGGACCCAACGCTGATGCTGGCAAACAGATTCTTCTACTTGCGTGGCACTGCAAAACTCTGGTACGAGACGCATGAAGAACAGTTGATAAATTGGGATGTCTGCAAGGAGAAATGACGAGACTTATTCGGAACACCTATCGGACGACAAGTGGCCGCAAGGACAGATCTCGCAACTCGCGCCCAGACGGCCACAGAGCCGTACATCACTTACATACAGGACGTGTTGGCTTTGCGCCGCAAGGTAGACAAGGACATGCGTGAAGAGGACAAAGTCGGGCACATACTGAAAGGAATTGCCGATGACGCCTTCAATTCCCTGTTGTGCAAGGACTGCCCGACTGTGGAGTCCGTCATAGCAGGATGTCGTCGCTTCAAACAGGCAAAAAGCAGGCGCACCATTCATCCGTTTCATCGTCGTCCGAACACGGCGGCTGCGTCCTCCGGCGAAGTTTTACCCCCGCTACGTCAGCTACCAGCTCCGGAAAACGTCACCAGGATTGTCCGTCGGGAACTCGAGGCTATGGCACCTGTTATGCCTAACGACAGCACTTCAGGAAACAGCTTCCCTCCTGTTTCCTTAATCCAGGCCGTGCTCCACCAAGAGATTGTGAATATGGTGTAGTGGAGCAGATGCACGACCGAGTATGCGCCTGTGAAGGAGGACGAGAAACGACCCGCGTTCTGAATGCGCGAGAGTCTGTGCCGCCTTTTGCCAGCCTTGCACTGTGTTAGCGTACGGTCCCTTTTCGTCGCCACCTCATTACACCAATAAACCTCATCACATTTGGTGGAGGTGCTGGGTAGTGACTGCGTCAGTCATGTTGTCCGGTGGTCGCTCGGTCAACTTGCGAGAGCGGAGCTCCAGGTCTGGTTGGGAATCTCAGCATTTCACCAAGCTTTCAAAACGCTACTTCTGCTCCCATCCCGGCTCCTCTAGTCGTTGCTCCTGCTACTCCGAACCCCACCTTTGCGCCCCGACAAAACCCAGCCCAATCGCGTGCACCTGATGATCGGCCCATATGTTTCACGTGCCATCGAATAGGACACATAGCCCGCCATTGCCGCAGGACAAGCGCTATGGCACAGGACACTAAGCGCAGGACACTATGGCACATACCCACTCTGGGGGATTGGCCAGTTTAATATTTAGACAGTAATTTGCACAATGTTGAACCATAAAAAAGATTAATAAAAAGGAAATATTAGGTAATATACCAGGTATTAGGTAATATAGAATATATTAGGCACCGAAGCTTAGTACAATTTCTGCAGTTAAGTTTAAGACTATCTTTGAAAGCGGAGTGGTGAGAAGCCTTTCGTAATAATTGAATGTCTGCGACATGATAAAAAATAATGTTCAATATTTTCTATTTCTTCGCAGGATCGGCAGAGGGGCGCTATCGTCAGACCAGCCCTGTATAAATATAGGTTTAATGGGAGGACACGGCATCGAAATCTGATCGTAATTTCTGATTGTCGAGATTGACTCCATAGAGACTTCCATGGGAATTTTATGTGCTGATATTCCGTCCACGTTGTTATTGTTTCCATCTTATCTTTGCAAATCGCTAGATTTCTATACCTAGTTGCTGCTATGCATTCTACTACTGGAAGTACGTTAATTATTGGGCCATCCAGCGCGTTCCGCTCAGCAATTCGTCATCGTCATTCTTTGTCATCTTCGCCCTTTACATATTTTTTTCTCAGTATACTGGCCCTTATTTCAAACACCGCCAATTATTATGGTCAAACGCTAGTTGATTTATTAAATGTACATATTTGCGATGTGCTTTTCATGAATACCCGTCATAACTCTCTGGAAATTGTGTTTGACAATATTTATTCAAAAGATGCCAAATTCCTATCTTGCGGCATTTTAAATGGTTCGCTGGAAGCGCACTCACTGCTCTTCAAACAAATGTTATTGAAACGGAAGCATCGCAGTGTGAGTAAAGATGTGGTATTGAAACTTTTCGTCCTGTATTCGACTAGTATTTGTTTCATTACGGTTGCCTGGTTTTGTTTCTATCTTTCTTACTTATTTATGGGGATAATTGTAGCTTTACGCAAATTAAGCGCTTCGATTACTGTAGCTGTTATTATAACCGAATCATTATTTATGCACTCTTTATTATCCGTATCTGGTGACTCTCCTAAAGCATAACTCTTCAAATCACTAGTTCCTGCTCAACTGCAATGTATAACATTAAGTTAGATACCTGGTTTGAAAGGTTCGTTTTTAAATGTAACTGCCGATTCACTCGCAAAGACGTTGCTTTACGCGCAAATAATTCGTGTTCTCCCACCAACAGTAAACGGCGAGTATCGCTCGCTTACGTTCAAAAAGCGATTATCAAATCCACTAGTGAGTGCTTCTCTAGATTATAAGCACCTTCCATTTCCCTGCCGTAGCGATGTCTGACTCAAGGATGATGGAAGTTGCCATCTCGAAATTACGTTGCCGAGTTGCCTCCCTTGAACAGAGCAGGTTCAGTGGTTTCCATTTGGGCTCATTCTGTAACCAGGAGTGGCCGTTTCACGACTCTGAGAAAAGGAATACCACTACCGCCTCTTCGAAAGCTCGGCCTGGAGTTAACGGAACCAGTGACTCTTTCTTTTGGGCCACTACTCTGGGATAAAGCCGCAGGGATGTTTTGTTCGCCATCGAGGAATTTCTCATAGTGACTAAAAGAATGTCTTGGTAAATTACGCGGTTTTAAATAATGCGCATGGATCATTCAGAATTTGTAATAATACATTAGTTACTGCAGTCGTCGGTTAGTGGTAACCTACAGAACCTATTGGAAATATCCACCCGCTATTTGGCATTCCCCTCTATTGGGAATGAGTCATCCTACTGAGGTTGAACAAAACAGTGAGATTCCGACGTCACAATGGCGTCGGTTTCGGATTCTGACGTGAAAATGGGGACAATTTCCGATACAGACGCCGCAGTGATGCCAACGAGTGACTGATATGCCATAACTACTATTGTCTACTAGGCTTACAGAACTGCGGTGTCCACGCCATCGGCCCAGCGCAACGGGAAGGGGCGATTACCATATCACCCGTCGCACAGGCACCACAGGAATTGAGCGGAATACCGCAAGGATTCTCGGTTATACCCCAGTACCCCATGCCACAAGCACCACTGGGAATGCAGATGTACAACGTTGTATCAAGCGGACAGCTCCAATCGTCAACAACCACATCTCCCAGCCACTTCGCACAAAAGCAACCACTTAGCCGGCGATGCAGACGTTCGGTACTACGACGAGCAAACACAAATGTGCAATATGCCTCCTAGCAGCCGATCGGCAATGCATGGTCGCCAAACTCGAACAGGTACCAACAGGCTTCCAGATGCCCGGCCTCTTGAGGACACGCAACAACTGCTTCCTGCTTCTGTGGCTCCATCGTCCACAGCGCAGGTGATACTTGACGCGCAGATGCACGGCTATCCCGCGAGCATCCACATACAGCTTTATATGATAGCCGCTCGATTCCTTCACCCGCAATGCTGTTGGCTGTTGAGATGAGGGGTGCCCTTATGCCTGGCTAGGCACAACCATCTGTGATGGAGGCGCCTCATTCGTGATGCAAGGGCTGTCAGCTGCTCATACTCTGAATTTCCGACTCGTGGCCATGTTCCGCCGCTGTATATGACAGGGCAGCGCCGTCACATATATTCAGCCACCTGTGGATGCGCAGATCTTTTCAATCGACAGTCAGCCTCAATAATCCATGGCTGTGCCACCGACAGGCCCTATCGCAGAAATGCTGCTGGACGTTCAGACGTACAATATCCAGCGAGCGCACCTTTCTAACTTCCCAGAGCTATGTCTCCCTTGAGACCGTTGCCAGCTTTCAGTGAAGTGCAAAGCACTGCTTTCAACGGCCAGCCGCAACCTCCTCCTGGTGGTCACCCACCGCATAACGTGCAGATACCCGTTATATCTTCTTGCTTTCAACCCCAGCCGTATTAAGGTTAGGCAGCTCTTCCCGTTACAGACGAATCGACGATAGTGTGTTTTGAGGTTGTTCCAGCCTCCGCCCACTCTCAGCCTTCAGCGAATGGGGTAACATCCTCACTATTACAACCTTTACAACCTTCATCACGAGACCAGACAAACTGCGTTGCGGTGAGCGACCATACTCCTAGTGTCATGGCCAAGGTCTAATTTCCTTCTCCCGTACCGCCGCCCAGTACGATATCGAACGTCAGGGTGGTGCCGCCGACAGGAAGACCTGTGGTTGAACAACTGCCATTGGCTGTAGGCACTCCCTCGGGAAGGCTGGAGTGGATCGATGAACTGGTCAAGGTTGCAACAAGCGTGGCCCGCATCGTAGCATTACTTCTTCGCTTATGGTCTCCTGAGGAATGTTCGGGTATTTCTCGGTGCATACGACTGATTATCGAATGGCGCACTGCATGTTCGACCCCTGGCACAAAAACTGAAGCTGTCGATTGATTTTCCTGAGTATGTGTGAACTTCTGACTGCTTGTGAGTGGGGGCGTTCAAGCGTCACCTTTAAGGTATTCTAATTGGTTTTAGATTAAGTGTGAGTGGTCATCTATGTTGCCAGCATGTCGCGACATCGCCGCTAGCATGAGACGGGTTAGGGAGCATGTTACGTGGAACGATAAAGCGAGTAACAAGATTGCGGGGCGCCCTCCACACCACGACTGGCACCCGACGGTGCCTATTTTTTCCTCGCCCCACTCAATCTGTTGTTGTTCTGCTTTCGAGGAGGTTCTGGCTCCTTGCGCGAGGGACAGAGAGGGGAAAAACGTTTATTGATAAGTGGCCCGTTAGTGAAGGTGGGAGGGTCCGAATGTATTTTTTATTTCTCTAAGGTGCACGATCTTGTCTAGTGGCTTAGCAAAAACTAAAGCACCACCATCGTTATCTGTTTACCGCGAGCGGGGCCACGATTAAAAAATTGCGCTTTCAACATCGCCAAAGCTTGAGGGCACGTGATATTATGGATCTGGTTTCTTATGTTTTATGCGGGCGCTTGGAATGGTGCCAAATGTGGTCCTAATTAATGATGCTAGCATTATATATAATACGAGGTTAAAACAAATTTTTGCTAAATATTGCCGGATTAAATATTTCATTATTGATCATTTAGAATTCAAATAAATATCTTGTTAACTATAGCCGTGTAGTAGTGTAAACGTACGGAAGCTAATGGAAAATCCACCCGCCACTGGGCCAGTCCCTGTATTGGGTATGAGCATCATACTGACGCCACGGAGAAGAAGTGTGCCACGCGCCGTACCAGCCTGGGCTGCGCGGCGCAGCACCGTGCGTCGTCGTTGGATGACGCCTGCAAGATGGGGCTGGCGTCACCGGTTTGTCCCGTCAACGGCCGTGATCGAAACGGGTGAGCTAAAACATATCGGCATTCGTTTCTTCTTGCAGCCATTCCGTGGGTACCACGCCCGATGCGCTTGTAAAGCTCAGAGTACACACACGCACATATATACCTAAGGGCAGTGGTGTAGCAGAATTTTTTTTCTTTGGAGGGGGGGGGGGCGTGGCACACCCGTGATCCGCGTGGGGTCCGGGCGGTAAGTGTGGTCGTGTGTCATTTTGTGCTCTGTATCCAGAGCACAGCCCGGTGGAGGGCACGAGCCCGGTGTGCCACCCCCTGGCTACGCCACTGCCTAAGCGTACGCACGGACATGTCCACACACACGCAAAGACCCGATCACAAGTACACATAAACCAGGCACACGCAGAAGCACACGCGGACGCATATACGTGTATCTGGGTTCTACGAACGCTGCAGAAATATCCGGTTTGCATTTAAACGGAGGCGGCTAATTCCCTGACTTTCCTCACAATCGCATTATGG
>NC_051178.1:108997463-109022226 GCF_013339695.2 Rhipicephalus sanguineus | reverse complement strand
AAATGAAAAAAAAACTTTATTTTTGTCCACGGAAAGATCGGAATGCGCCCTAGCACGTTGCGTGCCGCTCCCACGTCGGAACAGAAAGACCAAGTGTCTCTGCTGCGTCACAGGCCCGTTGGACTGCCCAGAGCTGTTCTTCGAGTCCGGAGCTTGTGATAGCATCTTCCCATTTTGACGGCGTGATGACTTCGCCGCCGCGTAACGCGGGGCACCGCCAGAGCATATATGTTCTAGATTAGCGATATCTGCGCATATAATGAACATACATTAGTTGGCTGTATTTCTGGATAAATCTTGTGCAACAGCGCGGGGTTAGGGTACGCCCCGACCTGAAGTAGCCTGAGTGTCAGAGCCTGTGGTCTGCCTAATTTTCTGTGTGGTTGAGGGTGCTGTCTCCGCCCCAGGTAAAAATGTTTGGTGAGTTCGTAATAAGAGGTGGGAAAGTCCCGATTATCCAAAACCTCTGCGCCGCGCCCTTCGGTAGCTACGCGGTCTACTATAGTCCTCGCGCAGCTATGTGGGCCGACTCATTGAGATTGGTCGGGGCTCCCTCGATATGTCCCATGTGAGCTGGGAACCAGACGAGCGTGTGTGGCTCGATGTTCTTGTCCCGGAGGATCCGCAATGCCGGTTCCGAGATGGTGCCCTTGACAAATGCTCTGATCGCCGATCTCGAGTCGCTGTAAATCGTGGACCCCCTGTTGTGCAGCAAGGCCAACGCAATCGCCGCTTGCTCCGCTATTTCGGCTGCCGTCGTCCGGACCGTCGTCGAGTTTGGGATTATCCCCTCGTGGTTGATGCTCACTGCCGCATACCAGCCGAGGACTGTTGCTTCGTCGACGCGGCCCGGTTCCCGAGGGGAAACATGTTTGGCAAGAAACAAAATAACCACTACGTATTGGATGAAAATGAAAATCAAATAAAACATCTCAGATACACAATCTCAGCGTCAAAATGGATGGCCTGATAGTGAATTTGTCACCTACTTCATGAATGAAAAAAGCCTCAACGATCTCGCGCGCTCTTTTTTGAAGAAAGGGAAAGATAAGATAGAGCGCGAGATCGTCGAGGATTTTCATGAAGCAGGTGACAAATGCATTAGCAGGCCATCAATTTCTTTTGTCTGACGCTGAGGTTATGTATCTAAGAAGTTTTATTTGATGCACTCTGACGTCGCGCAACACGGTATGCGCTTCTCGTCAAGTGCTCGAGCAAGATATCGTGACGTTTGCACGGCCGCTCCGCCCCGTGGCTCCGATGGTGACGCACAAGCTGCCATTCTGAATGTTTTGGTTAGAGTGTACTAGAACAGGGGAGTGCTCGGAACGGCCGCAGTACCAATGTAAGAAAGTGAAGCCCAAATAGGGTCAATCCACCTGCAGCGCTGCGATCGGTAGTCTACAGTGTGTCGTCGTTTAAAGGGACACTAAAGGCAAAGATTAAGTCGACGTTGATTGTTGAAATAGCTGTCCAGAAACCTCGTAGCGCTGCTTTTGTGCCAAGGAAGTGCTTATTTTGAAATAAAATCACGTTTTTAGTGGTCCGCATCGCGTTAGCGCGCTTCAAATCTCCCGCCTGAAAATACGACTCTCATACGTCACTGCTGCCATGCCCAACGTTGCCCGCTTTTACTGCGCGGCCGCCGACACTAGTAGCAGCCGAGCTGAAGTAGCGGGACCCACAGTAGCAACAACGGCGCTGCGGCAAAGACTTGCTCGGATGGGCACATTCAAAGCCGTCACCAAGTTGCGGATGGTCTCGTAATCCTCAGTACGAAAGTGCAGCGAGCACACACGCAGAGGTTTTGACTGTTTAGCACACTGGCGCAATGGCATGTCACTAAGCCACTTCGAGCGTAAGGGTTCATTCCGCGGCACCCAGTGAAAAGACACACCGGTTTCCTTGCTGCAGCACTGGCGTTGTGCACCATTCGGGCATCCGGCAAAATCACACGCATGCGGCATTTTGTCGAACTTTCTGTCAGAGCGACCTTCACGAGCGCGCAAAACACGCACGGCAGTACGCGATCCCGAAACTACCACTGAGACGGGCGAGGCACAGTTCGGCGAAAACGGAACCTTTGAACCACGCGCGCCGTTCCCCATGGCAACGCCACAGAGGTTTTGTTTTCCATGAATCAAGCGGAAACGAACAAACAGCATTTTATTACGTCTTTTGATGCTCGGAATGTTCTTTTTTTACTGCTGCTAGTTTGATTACTAGTGCTTTATTGCAGGCCGACTTCCCTACGTCATCGGGATCACTTCGAAAATGTCCCACTCGTGGCGCTCGTCATGTGATACATACCGAGGGTAAGCGAGTACAAGTACCTCGGAGTATGGGTAAATGAGGGGGATAGATATATGGAGGTACAAGAGAAAGCATCGGTAGCAAAGGGAAAGAGGAATGCTGCAATTATGAAGCACAGAGCTTTATGGGGATACAATAGGTACGAGGTGCTTCGAGGGCTGTGGAAGGGTGTGATGGTTCCGGGGCTTACATTTGGGAACTCAGTGGTGTGCATGAAGTCAGAGGTGCAATCAGGAATGGATGTAAATCAAAGGACGGTGGGCCGCCTCGCCTTGGGCGCTCACGGGAAGACGACAAATGAGGCGGTGAAGGGTGATATGGGATGGACGGGCTTTGAAGTGAGGGAAGCGCAGAGCAAAATGAGATTCGAAGAGAGGCTGAGGAAAATGAAGAAGAGTAGATGGGCAGAGAAGGTTTTCAGGTATTTGTATAGAAAAAGCGTTGACACGCAGTGGAGAAAAAGAACTAGGAGGCTCACCAGTAAATATACGGCTGGCAGTGCGGGCGATATGGCAACAAGGAGCATTAAGCGGAAGGTCAGAGAGGCGGAGAAGACTTATTGGATGACAGCGATGGAAAAGAAGCCGGCTCTGAGTAACTACCGAAAAGGAAAAAACGAAATAAGGAGGGAAAGGTTTTATGATAATTCAAGGGGAAGCGCTTTACTGTTTGAAGCAAGGTCGGGCTGCCTGAGGACGCGTAGTTATAAAGCGAGATTCAGTAACGAAGAAGAACTATGTACATGCTGCGGGGGAACTAAGGAAACGATGGAACATGTACTGATTGAATGTGGCGATATTCACCCAGGTATACGTGTGGGCACGAGTCTACATGAAGCCTTGGGTTTTAGGGACAACAATGGAAAGCTGAACACGCCCGCGATAGAAATAAGTAAGAGACGGTTAGAGTATTGGTGGCAGAAAAGTAGAGATAAAGTACAAAAATAAATAATTGGGGGAAAAAAGGTTATTCTGCCTTAAGAGGCAGAGAGATGGACTGTGAATTTATATTTTTTGTTATAATAACATAGATTTAATCAATGTAGATAAGGCATTAGGACAACATGAAACAAGGAAGTTTTTTTTCTTTTTTTTTTCTTTTTTTATCCTTCGAGCCTGGTGGCAGACATGTCACCGCCCCGTTATAAAGGGGACGCTCATAGCATCCATCCATTTAGCTTAATTTCTCGGTAAGTAGGGCACTGCTGGTGATAATATTGCCGTTTTAGAAGTTGTCATACATTGGGCTTTCACTCTGACATAAATTGTTATTTTCCTTTAGTGTCCCTTTAAGAACTGCGCGCGGCTCCGGCAAAGTGGTGCAGGGGTAGAATGCCCGCTTCCCACTCAAAAGGCCCGGGTTCGAATCGCAGCTGTAGATTGTGGGTTTTTATTCTTAGTGTCACCTTTTATATCTGCGTTGGTTTTTTACATTCCTTCTTAAAACTACCTTCTGTTGCTATGTATTGCTATAAAAAGTAACATAAAATGTGAAATCTTGTTTCGAGTCTCGCCTTCGCGAAAATCTCGGAGGCGATACTTTACATTTTTGTTCAATCCCGAGCGGTGGCGCTGCAAATAACTGCGCTTGCTCTCAAATTTCTTCTATTTTACTTTGCATTTTGCGTTACTTTTTCAACCAACACGTAGCAACTTAAGCTAGTTTTAAGAAACGAGGGAAAACCAATACAGCTACAAAAGGTGACACTAAGAATAAAAACCCAGCATTTGCAGCTGCAATTCGAACCCGGGCCTTTTGAGTGGGAAGCGGGCATTCTACCCCTGCACCATTCTGGCGAAGCCGCGCGCATCGCTTAAACGACGACACATTGCAGACTACCGATCGCAGCGCTGCAAGCGGATTGACCCTGTTTGGGCTTCACTTTTCGAAGCTCGTTCCGGGCACTCCCCTGTTCTAGTACACTCTAGTTTTGGTGAAGCACAAGTGGCCATTTTGGAAGTTTTGGTACCTGACGTCATCATAACTAGCCACTGCAGACTGCCATGTGAAATCACCATAGTTAGTACTGTAGCCTGACGTGAAGCTAGTGTCGATGTCAGTAGGTGCGGCATGGGAAAATTGACTTTAATTTAAAAATTTTATCAGCATTTGCTCAGCTTCACACTTGCTCAGAGCCGTCTCTGCATACAGGAGATTTGTACGGAAGAGTAAACTCCCCTTCGAAAAAAAGGTGTCAGTACCCCTTTAATATCTGTTCACAATAAAAGATCGTTAATTCGGATTTCGCGGGACCGGAAAAAATGAACAAATGTCTGTTACTTCAATACCATTTCATTTTCGTGTTGAATGCGTAAATCACGTACTAACTTTGCATTAGAACAGTGTACAAGCCGCTGTTTTCGCCACTCGCGACCTTGTTCACAATGTGACCACGGCTCAAGACCTCCCGGTAGACCTTATCCCGGTCCAACAAACCTGAAATACGCTAACCCGAAATTAACCCGAAACATCGTTACCGGCGTTACCGTACGGTTCGCGCTGATGACGATGGCGATGTAGACTGCGCCGCCTCGTTTCGGTTGTCCGCGAACGCCGCTTTTCGCTCCTTTGCGTCGCACATTTGCGGCGCTTTGCACTCGGCGAGCTCCGAGAATCGTTCGAATTAACCGGGTTGCGACCAAATATGACCGAATTAACGAGAGTTTGATGCCATTGAACAATACATAGGCTCGCCGAGAGGAGTGAAGGCGTCCGAATTATCTGATTTTCTGAAATATCGGGTGTCGAATTAACGAGCTTTTACTGCATCACTAAATCTAACTTCAGCCTTAGGTGCTATTTGTCATTTCTAATAGCGACTGTCCAACGGAAGATACAAAGCACCATACACTTGAGTGTCATCTTTTGACACTGAAAAAGGGTTACCTGTGTTCTTTTCAACGCCAGCGGTCCACGAGTTTCTTCGACAGAGGGCGCCACGTTATAACCACACCGGCAGCGTCCGGCGCAGCGTGGATGGTGTTTGGCCGATACGAGACTTGCAAGGATGTTCAGTTCAAAACAGGTGGTTCAGTAAGTTTTCAGGCCTGCTTCGCTTCATGGCCGCATTCACACCTAAAACGAAATGCAGGGGGCGCTGCTAAGTTAGGCAACACTGGCAATGATGGCGGCTACAAGAAGGTCCATGTGCGGATTGTTGCTGTTGGAAATACTGCGTTTTCTAGATTGCGATGTCAAAACGCGGTGTTCTTTCCAAGGTGAGAGTGTCCTGGCCGCCGAGTACATCATTTTTGTGATCACGACAGGCAAGGTCGACGATGAAATAAATGTTGTTGCGCTGTTCGTGTAAACGTCTGGCGTGAATTCGGACGCCCAAGAAATCCCAGTGCGGCTGCGAAGTGTTTTTACTGAGCATGTCCCAGACAACACACTACATCCCAGGGACTTCCCAAAAAAGTCCAAACGTCCCACATCCCAACCAGGTGGTTTTTAGGATGTCCTTTAGACATGTGCATAGGGATCATTCCTAAAACATCCCTTGTAGGATCTGATTGGGACTTCAAGTTAGCGGTGAAATAAGCTACCGTGTTGAAAATTGATGATCCTAAACAATCGGAAACAGCAACTCCGCCGGAGTGCATGGTTGGCGCGCTTGCACAATTGCATATCTACATGCACATGAAAAGAAATATATCCGCATTTTTTGTGAAAGTGTTCGTTTCTGTTTTTTTTTTAATGTCGCGCCGTTATGAGGACGAGGGATCGATTGCTGACTGTATGAGCAAGTGTCACACTTGGTAGAGGCAGTACGACGCACGTACTCGCGCCACTGTGCTCCTCACGCACGCCGTGCTTTGCGTGCTTTTCGTGAAAGAGCAGAGACCGGCGGCCGCGCCGCGCGAGCGGTGTGTGGTCGTGGTGGTGTCATATTTATAAAAACACCGACATATTAACTTTAGAAGAATTGAATGAAATATTGTTATTTTATTGTTTTCTTTCTTAGGTTTAATACGCAATTGTTATTTAATTGCGCTTACTGCGAGCCAACACCTCCTCAAATAGTGGAGGATTTGCTGCGAGCAATCTTCGTTGGCCTCGTTTTTAGGTGTTTGATCCATGACGTTTCGTCGAAGAATCACAAGCGCGCATGCCGTAGGTGTTTGCCTGGTTGCAAGATCTTGCCAATTTCAGCGTTTTTCCGCCTCTTCGGTAAGTACTTGACATGCCTGGATTACTGCAATCAGCACGTTCTTAGCACTTGCTTCTTTGGTTCCCCACCGAACGCAGGTTGGCGTACGCTGAATTGGACCCTCGCAGCAAGAATGACACGTGGGAGTAAGTTTTATTTGTGACGCGATTTGGTTTATCTTCCGCAGAAACTGTTAAGCTCACTATGCTGATATGTTGTTGTCGGCCACGTGTGTAGATTGACACCGCGATCGTGGAACACATGGCTGATCTGCCTCGAATAACTGCAAGCCAGCGCGTGCGTAGTGCCGTGGAGAACGATCAGAAGTCCTGGACGACAAAGATAAAACTTCAAAGGTTTGTTGTACATCTTTTCCACGGCAACTGACATCAACGTAAAAAAAAATTTGGAATGGTCAAATGTATGTGTCAAGTAAATATTGCTTTAACCATTTGTAGTGGGCTATGGACATGAATTAAGCATTGCTGCACATAAGACTGGCTTGCCCTCAGTTTATGCCCAGTACCAAAATTCTTGCTCTCATATGACACCATTTGTAAGAAAAGCCAGAACTTATGTTCAAAACAGCGCATATTCATGCTATTCTTTTATTCAGTTGCATGTGAGAGTCCTGCTGCTGGCCATCAGTTAGCCGGTTATCAGAAGAAAAGGGCACAGCCCAGTCTTTGTACTGGTATTACCGTATCTTTTGTGATTATGATCATGATTTTTGTCTTACTGAAACAAGAAACTGAAAAATGTATGTTGGTGTTTCTGCTACATCTCTATGAAGCAGCAGGACCTGTTGCTCAGTCACTTGGTGCATATTAGCAACTGGCACCTTGTGTGGCTTCCCTATACCTCCACCTTTTTTCAGTGCATGTTGTTTTCATCCTTTACCAGCAGTCAAGTAGTCTCACGCAACCGAAGTGACCAACTAGCCCACTCTGTTTGTCAAGTAGGTTTTACTTCCAAACAAATGTAGCACGTTTGTGATATGCACTGTTGCTCAATGATATTCTTTTTGCATGTGCTAGCTGTGTACACATATACATGGTCTTTTTTCTTTTTTTCAGCTGCTTCTAGTAGTGGTGCCCCTGGTGTGCCCCTTTACCCCAAATGTCTGCACCTTTGCCTGCCGGTAATGACATAGAAAGTGCTCAGCTTCCTCGACATACACGTGCAGGTTACGAGACGGAAAGCATGCAGCTTAGACTTCATGCTTGTAAATGCAAAAGTCGTCACCGACGTAATTAGCGTAAGCTAAAAGGAGAAATTTCTGCTTATGAGCAAGTAATTATGAAGCAGGCTTTACTCCTCTTAAAGGGGTACTGACACAAAATTTCGTGGCCGAGATAGCCTGCTGGATCGATTCCCGTGTACGTGCGTGTACCATCTGCAAAATATCGGCAGCGAATAAAGCTTGGAAGGTATTTTATATGAATTTTGAAGTTCGCGAGCGCGATCCAGCATTATAGGCCGCGCCTAGTGCATTGACACCCTCGGAGGTGACCCGAGGTGACCCCCCTACTTCCCCTACGTAACCGTTGCAGCCGGTACAAGTTACGATGACGTCGTAGCCGCCATTTTTGTTTTGACGCGCTTCCCGACGAATCGCTCCTCGCCAGCGGGTCAAACATGAAGTGATTCGCCACGTCGAAAATTCATTCGATCCCCGCCGCAAGAAAATCGTCGCCATCAGACGACGATGAGCCCGACGACGACAGACCGCGCGGAAATGCGTCACTGTTCTTTGTGCTCACGTGACCGAGCGTTTCACTCGCTAGGTGGTGATAGTTGCTCCCGGCGGCTTGCCGTTTTTGGAGCTCTGTCAAACCGAAACTGAGGCTGTGTCGGTAATGAGGAGCTTGTAATTATTTATCTGTCGCGCGCTGCAGCTAACGATGTGCCGTGTTATGACTAACAGGCCCCCAGCAACACATTGCAGCAAAAAAACGCGGGGCGAAAATTTTTGTGTCAGGACTCCTTTAAACTAGCAGACATGCAACAACACAGTCGTGCTATGTTTGTTTTGTGCGCCATTTTCATGCATATTTGTGCTTGCAGTGGATATGCATATACATGAAGGATTTGTTTTTGTTTTCCTCAGCTGCCTCTGCGAGCCCTGCTCCTGGACAACAGCTGGGAGGCTCTGTGTTTAAACGCGTGCACCTTGGACGTCATGCTCGTAAATACCAATTCCTTTGTCATTCCTGGCATGAATTTCGTTGGTAAAGCAATAAGTAAAATTGTGCATTGTTGTTTACAAGCACTTCAGAATGAACCAGGCTTAAAGGAGAAGGGACCGACAACTGACCAGAACTTGTGATTAGATCCTGTCAGAAATGAAAAGACCGTGGGATATACTGACATATTCCAGCATCCTTTTGGCACTCTGAGTAGGATTTATATCTCTAAATCGTGTTTAAAAGTAACAAAAAAAAAGGTATGTCGTGCAACCCATCACAAGAGCCTTGAAGCTAGATTGCGGAGTCGATCACTTTGCTGTACGTAGTCACATAGTCTGATGCCGTCATGTGTGCCATAATTAGTCCTAAAAATATTAGTATGTATATTATTATCCATCCCCGCTCTATTCTGTGGTGCTTATGAGGTAAAAGGAGTTGCATGGTGACAAGAAACGGCGCTGCCTTCACGGTAGGCAGTGGACCATGTCGAGCCGTGGCGCATGCGCGCGAGTACACACACATGCAGTAAACCGCCGCACTCAAACACGAACCGCTCTCACGCTCACTGTTTGCAGCATGTCTTATCACGTGTGTATACGACTTCATATCCGTCGCAGATAGAAAAATTCGAATTACAAATGTTTCACGGCATTTTCCACATTACCATTCCTTGATTATACACTCTGACTGGTAAGCTTTCTGTCGCGCTAAAGAAAATAGGTACCATAAAAGTTGGTTGTCGGTCCCTTTAACCTCTTAACACACACACAGGACAAAATAGGCATGCTGTATCCCCGTTGTGCACCATCTTTGTGCGTTTGTGTGTGCAGTATGGACATGTACATTAAGGCTTTGCTTTTGTTCTCAGCTGCCTCTGCGAGCCCTGCTGTTGGACGCCAGCTGGAACGCTCTGCGTTTGACAGCGTGCACCCCAGATGTCATGCTCGTAAATACAGAGTTCTTTGTCATTGTTCTCATGATTCTAGTGTTGACAAAGCAATAGGTAAAAGCAGGCACTTGTGCATCTGGAATGAGGTTTGACCCTGTCTCAGGATACATAAGACAATATAGTCATGCTATGTTCCTGTTCACCATTTTCATGCAAATTTGTGTGTGCAGTACGTATACATACATGCAGCCTTTGTTTTTGTTGTCCTCAGCTGCCTCTGCAAGCCCTTTTGCTGGACGCCATGGAAGGCCCTCCACTCGAAAGTGTGCACCTTAGACTACACGCTCATCAATACCAAGTTCTTTGTCCTTCTCGGGGTGATTGTAGTGCCATATAATAGTGAGGCAATAAATCATTTTTGCTGGTCACTTGATGTTCTATGCATGTTGCTTGGTTTCCGAACACTTGGCTTGGTTTTAAGTGATCTAGTTATCTATGTGAAAAAAAAGTGGGTTGGTTGGACGAGGAATATGCTTTCCTGGAGTGGCAACTGGCTCTCTCAGGTAGGGGGTGGTTGAGCGCGATGAAGCAAGTTAACATGTTATGGGAGCAAATGTCCCACCCTTTGAAATAATCCTGAAGTAAAAAGTGGTCACATGTCCCAATAACATCCAAAACGCATGCAGTTTTGGGACATCCCCAAAAGGTCTTTTTTTGTATCACTTGGGATGTTTTTCCACCTTGTGTGGGACGTCTTTTGGAAGTCCCGAACTCCCGAAAGGGACGTCATTTGGATGTCCCTAGGATGCCTTTGCGTTGTCTGGGCCCAGACAACGCAAAGGCATCCTAGGGACATCCAAATGACATCCCTTTTGGGAGTTCGGGACATCCAAAAGACGTCCCACACAAGGTGGAAAAACATCCCAAGTGATACAAAAAAAGACCTTTTTGGGATGTCCCAAAACTGCATGCGTGTGGGATGTTATTGGGACATGTGGCCACTTTTTACTGCAGGATTATTTCAAAAGGGTGGGACATCTGCTCCCATAACATGTTAACTTGCTTCATCGCGCTCGACCACCCCCTACCTGAGAGAGCCAGTTGCCTCTCCAGGAAAGCATATTCCTCGTCCAACCAACCCACTTTTTTTTCACATAGATAACTAGATAACTTAAAACCAAGTCATGTGTTCAGAAAGCAAGCAAACATGCATGGAACATCAAGTGACCAGCAAAAATGATTTATTGCCTCACTATTATGTGGCACTATAATCATGCCGAGAAGGACAAAGAACTTGGTATTGATGAGCGTGTAGTCTAAGGTGCACACTTTCGAGTGGAGGGCCTTCCATGGCGTCCAGCAAAAGGGCTTGCAGAGGCAGCTGAGGACAACAAAAACAAAGCCTGCATGTATGTATACGTACTGCACACAACATGCATGAAAATGGTGAACAACATGAACATAGCATGACTATATTGTGTTATGTCTCCTGAGACAGGGTTAAACCTCATTCCAGATGCACAAGTGCCTGCTTTTACTTATTGCTTTGTCAACACTAGAATCATGAGAACTCTGTATTTATGAGCATGACATCTGGGGTGCACGCTTTCAAACGCAGAGCATTCCAGCTGGCGTCCAACAGTAGGGCTCGCAGAGGCAGCTGAGAACAAAAACAAAGCCTTAATGTACATGTCCATACTGCACACACAAACGCACAAAGATGGTGCACAACGGGGATATAGCATGCCTACTTTGTCCTGTGTGTGTGTTAAGAGGTTAAAGGGACCGACAACCAACTTTTATGGCACCTATTTTCTTTAACGCGAGAGAAAGCTTACCAGTCAGAGTGTATAATCAAGGAATGGTGATGTGGGAAATGCCGTGAAACATTTGTAATTCGAATTTTTCTATCTGCGACGGATATGAAGTCGTATACACACGTGACAAGACGATGCAAACAGTGAGCGTGACAGCGGTTCGTGTTCGAGCGCGGCGGTTTACTGCGTGTGTGTGTACTCGCGCGCATGCGCTGCGGCTCGACATGGTCCACTGGCTACCGCGAAGGCAGCGCCGTTACTTGTCACCGTGCAACTCCTTTTACCTCATAAGCAGCACAGAATAGAGCGGGGATGGATAGTAATATACATACTAATATTTTTAGGACCAATAATGGCACACATGACGGTATCAGACTACGTGACTTTGTACAGCAAAGTGATCAACTCCGCAATCTAGCTTCAAGGCTCTTGCGATAGGTTGCACAACATGGCTTTTTTTGTTACTTTTAAACACAATTTAGAGATATAAATCCTACTCACAGCGCGAAAAGGATGCTGGAATATGTCAGTATATAGCGCGGTCTGACAGGATCTAATCACAAGTTCTGGCCAGTTGTCGGTCCCTTCTCCTTTAAGCCTGGTTCATACTGAAGTGCTTGTAAACAACAATGCACAATTTTACTTATTGCTTTACCAACGAAATTCATGCCAGGAATAACAAAGGAATTGGTATTTACGAGCATGACGTCCAAGGTGCACGCGTTTAAACACAGAGCCTCCCAGCTGTTGTCCAGGAGCGGGGTTCGCAGACGCAGCTGAGGAAAAAAAACAAATCCTTCATGTATATGCATATCCACTGTAAGCACAAATATGCATGAAAGTGGCCCACAAAACAAACATAGCACAACTGTGTTGTTGCATGTCTGCTAGTTTAAGAGGAGTAAAACCTGCTTCATAATTACTTGCTCATAAGCAGAAATTTCTCCTTTTAGCTTACTCTAATTATGTCGGTTACGACTTTCGCATTTACAAGCATGAAGTCTAAGCTGCACGTTTTCCGTCTCGTAACCTGCATGCCTATGTCCAGGAAGCTGAGCACATTCTATGTCATTACCAGTAGGCAAAGGTGCAGACATTTGGGGTAAAGGTGCACACCAGGGGCACCACTACTAGAAGCAGCTGAAAAAAAAGAAAAAAGATCATGTAATATGTGTACACAGCTAGCACATGCAAAAAGAATATCATTGAGCAACAGTGCATATCACAAATGTGCTACATTTGTTTGGAAGTAAAACCTACTTGACAAACAGAGTGGGCTAGTTGGTCATTTCGGTTGTGTGAAACTACTTGACTGCTGGTAAAGGATGAAAACACATGCACTGAAAAAAGGCGGAGGTATCGGGAAGCCAGACAAGGTGCCAATTGCTAATATGCACCAAGTGACTGAGCAACAGGTTCTGCTGCTTCATAGAGATGTAGCAGAAACACCAACATACATTTTTCAGTTTCTTGTTTCAGTAAGGCAAAAATCATGATCATAATCACAAACGATACGATATATACCAGTACAAAACTGGGCTGTGCCCTTTTCTTCTGATAACCGGCTAACTGATGGCCAGCAGCAGGACTCACACGTGCAACTGAATAAAAGAATAGCAAGAATATGCGCTGTTTTGAACATAAGTTCTGGCTTTTCTTACAAATGGTGTCATAATGAGAGCAAAAAATTTGGTACTGGGCATAAACTGAGGGCAAGCCAGTCTTGTGTGCAGCAATGCTTAATTCATGTCCACAGCCCACTACAAATGGTTAAACTTGACACATGCATTTGACCATTCCAATTTTTTTTACGTTTATGTCAGTTGCCGTGGAAAACATGTACAACAAACCTTTGAAGTTTTTTCTTTGTCGTCCAGGACTTCTGATCGTTCTCCACGGCACTACGCACGCGCCGGCTTGCAGTTATTCGAGGCAGATCAGCCATGTGTTCCACGATCGCGGTGTCAATCTACACACGTGGCCGACAACAACAACATATCAGCATTGTGAGCTTAACAGTTTCTGCGGAAGATAAACCAAATCGCGTCACAAATAAAACTTACTCCCACGTGCCATTCTTGCTGCGAGGGTCCAGTTCAGCGTACGCCAACCTGCGCGCGGTGGGGAGCCAAAGAAGAAAGTGCTAAGAACGTGCTGATTGCAGTAATCCAGGCATGTCAAGTACTTACCGAAGAGGTGGAAAAACGTTGAAATCGGCAAGATCTTGCAACCAGGCAAACACCTACGGCATGCGCGCTTGTGATTTTTCGACGAAACGTCACGGATCAAACACCTAAAAACGAGGCCAACGAAGAGTCTGATCTACCCGAACCCCCGAACTCCAAACACGCCGGGCGCCATGATGGCGATGGCAATGTCTGCGCAGTGCTCGCAGTCTAGTGCACTGTAGCTCGCAGCAAATCGTCCACTATTTGAGCAGGTGTTGGCTCGCAGTAAGCGCAATTAAAGAACAATTGCGTATTAAACCTAAGAAAGAAAACAATAAAATAACAATATTTCATTCAATTCTCCTAAAGTTAATATGTCGGTGTTTTTATAAATACGACACCACCACACCACCGCTCGTGCGGTGCGGCCGCCGTTCTCTGATCTTTCACGAAAAGCACGGCGTGCGTGGCGCGAGTACGTGCGCCGTACCGCTGTACCGCCTTTACCAAGTGCAACACTTGCTCACGCAGACAGCAATCGATCCCTCGTCCTCATAACGGCGCGACATTTAGAAAGAAACAAAAAAAAAACAAACGAACACTTTCACAAAAAACGCGGATATATTGTTTTTCATGTGCATGTAGATATGCAATTGTGCACGCGCGCCAACCATGCTCTCCGGCGGAGTTGCTGTTTCCGATTGTTTAGGATCGCCAATTTTCAACACGGTAGCTTATTTCACCGCTAACTTGAAGTCCCAATCAGATCCTACAAGGGATGTTTTAGGAATGATCCCTATGCACATGTCTAAAGGACATCCTAAAAACCACCTTGTTGGGATGCGGGACGTTTGGACTTTTTTGGGAAGTCCCTGGGATGTAGTGTGTTGTCTGGGCTGTGCGATTTCAGAACCCCAGCTGGTCGAGATTATCCAGCAACCTTACTAATCTAGTAACGTTGTTATCCAGAGCCCTCCACTAAGGCGTCTTGCATAGCTTTAGTCGCTTCGGCATTTTGACATAAACTGATTCCGATTCATTCCAGCTGTGTTCTCCATATGATTCGCTGATGTCTTTCGAAGAATGCAACACAACTATAGCACAGCGACGAATTACTTCCTCCTGAAGTGCCGAAAACAAAGAACGATTGTCAGAGTAACATTGCCGAAGCGGAGGTTGGTTATTTACACCGTTCTTCTCCGTTCACTTAGAAAACGGAAACCTGTAAAAATACATTATCCCATCTTTCCGTCTCGCTGACGTACATAGCGAAACGCAGAAAAAGTGCTTCGCAATGTTTTTTTTCTCTTTCCTTGTTGAGGATGAGTCCATCCGCCGGAAACGCTACCGCACGTGCGAAAGTGAATGTCGTCTGCTATACATTGACCTCGATAGCATGTTTCGCGCGCTCCCCGCTAGGTGGCGTACCGGCTCAAATTGTTCGCGATTGTAGCTTTCGTATCATGTACAACCAAATGCTTTGCCGGTAGCCATTTCATGCTTACATCTATTCTCGATCATGGGGGTGCCAGCCATTTTTGTTGAGGCGCTAGCAAACGTTTGTCTCTAGAAGGCCAGCTCTTAGTGGGGCGATTCATTCAAGAGACGTTCGTCCTAACTTGCCTACGCAACTTCATTGCGTACGAAAATGTAGGCGAGACACATGGACCAGCAGACAATGAAAGGAAGTACACATTGTTGCTCGCTGGCTTTCCTTGAAAGACGAGCGGTCTACACGGAACACTAATGAAATTGTGCCTGGTACTGATGAGTCATTTCTGTATACTTGCGCCACTTGGATGCAACGTACCAGGTGTGTATACATTCTGCGTACGGATTGCTTATGTAAACAAGAAAAAACATAGATTAAAGCGGTTGAAACACATAGTTTATTACCTCTAGTAAATTTCAATGGTAAAATAGTTTCTCATCAATGGCGTAGGCAGAAATTTCTTTCGGGACGGTGGGGGGGAGGGGGACGTCCTTGATCTGACATGGGGTCCAGGCAGGTAAGTGTGGCCGTGTGTCACTTTGTGCTCTCTATCCGATGGGGGAAAATATTTCTGAGGGGGGGGGAGGGTACGGGCCCGGTGTGCCACCCCTTGGCTACGCCACTGCTTCTCATGCTACTCTTCCCGTTATATGAAGCATCACAAGCAGATGATATACATTATGAGTGAAGAAGAAAGACTGCGTAACACTATTTTTTCTCTATTTATTTATTGTGCTACTACGCTACGCGTTATAGTTACTTGAGCATCGGTCATTTTGGCCACGCTACAGCTTACCGCTACGGTCTTTTCTTGACGCAAAGATAAATATGCATTGTAGTCTCACATGGAGAACATAATTTCGGGTTGTTGTTTTTTTTTCGGGGGGGGGGGGGGGTGTTTACAGAACGCGTGGATGTGTGCATGAGTGCCTGTCTTTAAGACGGGAGGGGGTAGGGTTCATGCGAAATAACCTATTTGGGGGGGGGGGGGGAGGGAGGTTGTCGGCGATCCACCTGTGGGCGTGTTTGGGCCAGGGTGTGCACAAATCGCCTTGGGAAGGAGTTTATCTGGCATTGGACAAACATGTATGCACTTAAAAAAAAACGAATGCGCTCTTCAACTGGTGCGTGCGTTCGAAAGAATGAAACGGGGCGTGTAGACCCACAAATAAGGTCGAAATATCAGGGAACAAAAATACCGAACAAAAATAGTAAACAATGGCGAAAACATTGAAATTCCACTCGAAAGGCGCAACTGTTTCGATAAACAGAGTTTATTTCCCATATCCTTTAATAGTTGGCTGTATTTTTTTGAGGACTGTGAGCGCGCGGTGGCTGCACGCCAGCGCGCGCGGAGCTGCGCATCGACAGCCGTGACGTCAAGCGTCCCCGCAGTGGAAGCAGGGTGTCTGCTTTCCTGTCCTGCTACTTCCCTTTCCATTACATCCCTGTTCCCCTGCCACAAGGGCGTTGATATAGCGCTGAGACGTGCCCTAACCGAGAGCATTGTTCGCTGCCGGTCGTACTGGTTCTAGGAACCGTCGTGGGAGCGGAGTGGGCTGATATGATTGTCATGCCCGTTTCCGGGGACGCGTCACCAACTATATTTCACGGCGCGGCCGCTAGACGGGGTAGTTTGTAAAAAACGCATTAACTTCATCATTTTTCTCTAGTTTTTGCATGAAAACGAAGTTGTGCGAACCAAATTCAGCACCTAAGCGTTCATTTGGCCTGAAAATCTTCGCAGCAAAAGGTTTCTTCCGAGTAAGCATCGTGTACCAATTGGCCCAAGTTCGCCCTCTCCACGAGAAAGCCCCGCTCAGAACGAGTGCAAAGGGAAGAAGTACACATGTCATTATGCAAGACGCACTGCTTGAAACGTAACTGAACACGTCGTGTAACTTCGGTTGATCACCTGATACGGAAAGCGCCAGGCCCCCTCTGCAGAAAAATAAGCTGCTAAACAAAATAGAAAAATGAAGAAAAAATAACAGCAGGCCGATCCAGCGTGTCCTTTTTGGAACCTATATGCAGCAAAGCATATTATGCTTTCGGAGAAGCTTTTGATCCCTTTTATAAACATAACCGTCTCATGGCTAACTTGAACTTTCTTGAACTTTTTGGAGTTTCCGGGTACGCTTGCGCGATGAGGTACTTTGATACTCAGTGCCGACAGATAAGTAGACGAAATTTCCAGACATCAAACTTAAACTTGAAGTTAGCGCTCATTCTCTATGGCTTTACCTCTTGTACCTTCGTTCTCTCTCTTCTTTTTTTTTCGCATCAAGTCAGGTGCGAATAGAGAGAAGCTTCATTTCGCAACTATTGACTTCGTTGTTGGTCGGCGCAAGGCTCTTTTCGCTCCACTTTCTGTTGCCCTGCAAAGTTTCGTTCAGGTCCAATGGTGGCGAAGAATACGATGTACCCTTGAACGCAGGCTTACAGTGGCCAAAAAAAAAAAGGAAAGCAAGCTAGCTTCCTGCGCCGCTTGTTGCAGGTATACTCGGCCTCCCATTGGAGGTGTACATGGGAGCGCCCACGTAGCTGCCGAAGCCCAAATAACACAAAATGCGCACCTCATGTTCTTCAATCTCCTTTGTTCATAAGCACGAATCAGTTCCTCGTTGTGGGATCTGTAGATATCGCCGCTCTCAGAACACACAGAGTCAGCAGACGCCGCCGGACAATCCAACACGTGTACGTGTATTAACCTCTTTGCATGCGACGAGCTCGTCTGCCGAATCTGATACACAACTAGTAACACGCTAAGTAACCTTACACAATGCTAATACAGTACCCGGAAAACATAACACACGCCCAATGCCGCGAATACGGCACCGCAAATGCGGTGTCGCCGATGTTCGACTCACCACGAGGGGCCCGCGGGAAACGAGCCGCGGTATCGCCCCCCACGGACCCACAGCGAGAGACGTCCATCCACGCACGGTACCGAACCCCAGAGAGGCTCGTTGCTGTTTTCTATGCGCCGGCCTAACCTCTGCGCGGCGGCGCTGCCGGCGCCGCCGCGCTAACCCTAACCCGCGCGAGCACAGCGCCACTGGCGCCACTGCTCGCTCGGCGGCCGTTTAAGCCTAACGGCCTAACTTCGGCATATCCGCGAGACGCGCGTGCGCCATGAAGCGCAACCGGCTTTACACAGGGTGATAGCACCCCCACGTCGTGTAAAGTGTGGTACTGATTCGTCGCAATCTTTTTCATGAGTATCGGAGTCACAGACGCTAGTTCTACGCAACTGGATCGAGAAAAGAAAAAGAACCCATGACTATTCCACTCTTTGAAGGTGGATGACCTGGGCCCGTATTCTCAAACGATCGCAAAAGGCGATAGTATCGCGTTTGGTGACGTAGAATTTGATGCGTTCAATAAGTAAAAAAAAAAACACTTGCCTGTGACGTCATTATTGCAACTGGCCGTTGGTAGTACGAATGTCTGACAACCAGTGTTGTAGGCGTTACTGAAAAAAAGTAACTAAATACGTTACTCGTTACGCTAACAAAAAAGGAACGCGTTACCACCCTACGTTACCTCTTAAAAAAGGTAACGCGTTACCGTTACAGTTACCCTTAAAAAGTAACGGACGTTACTTCTGCCGTTACTCTGTGGTCAGAAATTTTATTCACTGCATTTCCACTGTAGGAACTCCAAATAACAGTTTTACAAAGTGTATATACAGTGAAACCTCGGTGATACGAATCTCACGGGACCACTAAAAATATTCGTATCATCCGAAATTCGTATCACCAGAAAGCATGGAAAATTAGCATGCGACAAAAGAAAGTTGGCGTACATTTTCATTTATCGTTTTTCATGGCCGCAGCAACGTCAGAAAGAACCCTGAATGATTGTCAGTTAAGTTTTTAGATGTCGGCAATCGTACCAGCACTCGTAAATATACGGCTCGTACGCGCGTACTTAATGAACCAGGTGCGTTGTGACCCGCGACAGCAGTAGCCCCTTCCAAATTTTAGTATGTTTTTTTTTTTGCATAACACCGGAGTACTGCAGCGAAAGTAACGAAAGAAGCGCTTTGACGCGATGCATCAAGGCCACAAAATTACAGAACCACGGTCCTGTGTTATGATTTTGTTATCGGGGAGATGTTGGGGATGTTTTTTGGGAGATTTCCGGCCGTGCCGGAAATCTCCCAAGGGCGACCTCAACGATCGCGCATGTTGACGTTGTGAGGCCTAACTCCTTTGCCAAGACCGTCCTCGCCTTCTTTCGGTCCTCGTCCACCTTTCATAGGATGTCTGATGCACGAGGCAGGGACGTGTAAACAGAACACAACGACAGCAGCCCGTGTCGACGCTTTAGAAAAAAAAAAAGCATGGCGCTAAAGGCCTCTGTAATCTAAACGCGAAGGCACATAAGAGCCTCAGAGATTCGCGCACACAATCTCGGAGGCGCTGACGAGTCTCTGAAGGTCTATTCTGACCGTGAGAAAAGTGTTTTTCTTACATCGTGATTCTGACGATTCGGCGGTGCGGCGCGCATGCGCACGCTTGCGTTCCCGCGCTCGCACATGTTTGGCGCGTCTTCCGCGACAGCGCGGACAGCACCTCTTCGCACCTGGGCGGTAACGTACGTTCGTATCAAACGTCGCAGGGTAAAAATCGGTTCGCAACAACCGTACTCCAATACACTGCAGGCCAATGGGCCTTGGCCGGGACCAACAAAAAATTCGTATCACCCCGAAATTCGTATGAGCTGTGATCGTATCACCGAGGTTTCACTGTATATATTTCGCACAAAACTTATATCACAAACGACAATTCTTGCGCGAAGTACCGATTTAACGAGAACAGGTTGCACAAATGTGTCGTACCATGGCAACAGTAGCGTAGCCAGAAATTTTTTTGGAGTGTAGGGCGGGGGGCGTTAAGCCATACTTTATGTATATATATGGTTGTGTGTGCGTTTGTATGTGTGCCTGTACATATACACATGGAAAATTGAAAGATTTCGAGGGAGAGGGGAGAGGAAGGCAGAACCCTCCCCCCCCCCCCCCCCCGGCAGCACCAGTGCTTTGCAATAGTGGAGTGACCTAAACTCGCCTGTACAGTTATATGTGATGGCTGCTAACTCTGTAGCACATGGTAAATCTATATTCTCAGTGTGACGTTAAACACAAAGATAGACTTTATCATCAACGCTCTCCTTAAAGAAAACACCACAACTCTCAACAAATTTACAGTAATTCTGACGGAGCGCTTCTACTAACAAGGCAGATGATCAAATAGTCATAATGAAATGGTTAAACGGCTTAGTTCTGGGGAAAAAAGATTTGAGCACATATGCATCTTCCCCCTTTAAAATTCTGTATACTTGCCTCAAAAGTTGCGAGCGTTTATGTGAAAGTGTGCAAGGTCTGCCTCATTCGCTGAGAAATTGTGTAACTATTGAAACGTGTACCCACAGTTGCCGATAGAAAGAAGCAAATTTCATTTTGAAAACAAAGTTGATAACCATCGCTCGATTATTGCAAGGAGAATTTTCTAATAACTACAGCTTCTTGTAGAAATAAAGCAACAGCTGCATTTCAAAGCTGACATCGGACAGTTTGCCTCTCTTCTTAACGAATACTTCCGCACCTACACTAAGTAGGCACTCGAAAGACGCATTGGATGGTACTCTTAACGCCTGATAAATCAAAATAGCGCGAAAAAATGTAGGACGAGACGAAGAAGGCTACAGCACAAGCGCATGTGATGTAGCCTTCTTCGTCACGTCCTACGTTTTTTCGCGCTATTTTCATTCATCATGAATTACCAACTCGCTCAACAGTCTATTCTTAACACCTGGCGGGCAGGCATGAGTACGCCGCTGCGACAATAGAACGTCGGGGCGAGCTCTGCAATAGTGGCGCCTATGAGACGAGGGAATTTTGTGTAAAACTTCCGGGATAATTGAAAAAAAAAAGTAACGAGTAACGTGACACCTCACGTTACCGAAAAATGTTAACGTAAGTACGTTACCCGTTACAGTTCCTAAATAGTAACGAGTACGTTACTAAGTTACCGAAAAAAGTAACGCGTTACCGGTAACGCCGTTACTTGTAACGCGTTACCGCCAACACTGCTCACAACACAGGAGTGAGCGCACCGTACGAGCGCAGAGCAACCCGAGTGCGGCGTTCTCGAGCGTGTGCTGCTGCTTCTACGCAGTGGCCAGGCTTGGCCGGCTTGGCTGTGGCTACTTGAAATATAAGACGTGTTGAAAGTGCTTTCAACGTTTTTTTTTTTTTGTTCGATTATTTAATGCACAGTATAATATTTAAAGAATGCAACTTTGCGTGAAACGTATTTTCGTTGAGAGTTTAACACGGCGTACTCGGAGAGTTCAGCTGTAGCGTGCCGCCGCAGCGACATCGTCTCAAGATCTCAACATGTTGCCGGCTCGCGATAAGCCACGCGAGCAACGCACGGTTCATGTTCCTGGGACGTTCAAACCACGAAAAAACACGCGCTGGCAAAGAACGAGTGCTGATAACACCCCAAGATAATGCTCGATGAAAGCTTCAGCGTAAAAAATGCTGCGTATATCCACCGAGGATTGAATACTAGAAGCTACCGCCTACGTCACTGAAATGCTAGACTTCACCACGAACCGACGGTTAACGGTGCCTTCGTTTATTGCAAATATGTCGAGAGCACCGTCGAGCACTATGACGCAAAATTGACGTGGGCGAAATTACCAGATGGCGCCCTAACTTTTCCGGTTTGCTCAATAGCCAATCAGCGCGCACCAGAGGCGATACTTTTGCGATTGTCGCCTTTTGAGAATACGGGCCCAGCGAAGCTAGCTGTGTAGCACACGACACCGAGGTGGCACAGAATTTTGATGAAAGGTACAGAAAGTTATTTTGAATTTAGCGTATGCCTCTTTAAAGCACTTCCACTTCCATTTGCATGGGCAAGAAGTGCAGCGCGCAGGTTATTTATTTATTTATTTATTTATTTATTTATTTATTTATTAGGTCTAAAGCCTTAGATGCCTCATCAAACGCGAAAGTCGCCGGCGTCTCTCGTCGGCGGCGTCCACACGAGTGATGCAAAAAGGCATCATTACGTGGTGACGTCACAGTGACGTAACGTCACATGATGACGTCATCACATTACATCGTAGCTTGGTCAAAGGTGGGACGTTGCGGAGTTGCGAATAGCCTAGATATATGAAGTCGAGGCTTTGACGGAAACCCGTCTGGTCGGGAAGTAACATGATAGAATAAAAGCAGGACACCGACCATGAAATAAAATGCGGAATGACGTTTCGGCTCCCCTGACGGGAGCCTTTTTTTTTTTTTTTTTTTTTTTTTTAAGAGGGAGCGTTCCGTCATTGCGGTTCAAAGTATGATCCGTCGTTTGAATCACGATGGATTCTAAATGGTGTCTTGCGGACAGTTTTTTCTCTTTTTCCAAGATCATGGCGTTATCGAAATCAATGTGGTGGCTCAAGTTTTCAGCGTGCTCGGCCAAGGCATTCGAAGAAACTTTTTTCTTGTTGACGTCATTGACATGCTGTTTGATCCGCTGTTCAAAATTTCCTGTCTCGCCGATATATACACTGTCACAGTCTTTACATGGGATCCGATAAATTACGCCAGGAAACTTTTCTTTTTGAAGCTTGTCTTTCACATTCACCAGCCGATGACGCAATTTCTGTGTAGGAACATGGGCTACTTGGACGTCGTAATGGCGTAGAACGCGGGCGAGACCCTCGCTCACACCAGGCACGTACGGTATACGTCGCTCATCGTCGCTTTCATTGTGAACAAGGCTCCCGTCAGGGGAGCCGAAACGTCATTCCGCATTTTATTTCATGGTCGGTGTCCTGCTTTTATTCTATCAGCCTAGATATATACAGCATCACTGTAAAGAATTCAAAATAACCCTTGCTCCACCCCCCCCCTCCCTCCTCTTACATTTAGACACACCCCCTAGCTCCACTTCCTGAAGAAACCACTGGCAACAGCAACCACGGTCGGCGAAACAAGGGATGTTCGCAAAGAAAGGAGGAGGAGGTGGAAAGGAAGGGAAGGCAGGAAGGTCAATCAGACGCGCGTCCGGTTTACTATCCTACTTGGGACGAAGGGGATTAGGACACAGAAAGTTTTGCTCTAATAAAAATAGTTACACCATATCCCGCTAAAGGGAACCATGTATGGATGCGAAGCAGCGGGGAGATGGTTAGCTTGAGCGGGAGATGGTGTAATTTTTTTTCTTGCGTTCTCGAGCCTGTGCCTTCCTCTGGCGTAGAATCAGCACTGTCTTCCAGTCTCCGTCCAGCTCCCGCTGCGTGGAACTGCTGGCGTCCGAGGTATTCGACTCCCGCAAAGTCGCAAGATCATGTGCGTCTGCCTCTCTGCAGTTCATGCCAATGGTGTCGTCGTGGGATTCTTCAGCGAGGGAAGGAGAGCACGAGCACCCCACATCTAGAGCCACGGAAGCAGAGGTGGCCACCGGCCGCTCGTGTCACGTCAAGACGCCGGAGGCGTCGCTGCTGCCTAGTCGTCGAAGGAGACAATGAGGCACGCGAGAGGGGAGTGGGGGTGGAGAGGGGGAGAGGGAGTGGAGAGGAGATGTGTTGACAGGGTTTGCGCATGCGCAGTAAGGGTGGTCACGCCGCACACCGGATTGAACTCCGCCATAACATGCTTCGCATTTAAAGGCAGGCTGGGCTTGCCACCTGGACGAGATGTGGCACTCGGCACCATCACACGGACAAGCGAAGAGAGCGAATACCAGTTCCGTTGCTCACTCTACTCGAGGCAAAGGAGACAGAAATAGTGCCTCCCTTTGGCAGCGAAGCTCGCCTCCTGGCCACAATGTAAAATAATTACTGTACGTAAAATAATGATTTATTCCATTTTCTGCAGCTATTACCCCTTTTTCAAATTTCAGTAAAACGCTTCCTAAACAACGCCTTACCAATTCCAATGCACAACCAAAATTCAAGTACGGCTATGGTAAAGGGACGCATGTAATGCCATACAGCTTACCATTTTTATTAGAGAATTATGGATGAAATCTATCTATCTATCTATCTATCTATCTATCTATCTATCTATCTATCTATCTATCTATCTATCTATCTATCTATCTATCTATCTATCTATCTATCTATCTATCTATCTATCTATCTATCTATCTATCTATCTATCTATCTTATACGGTTTGCTCTCTGTTCTCTGGCTGCGCACTACCTGCTGGTGCAACGATTGTTGCCGTGGCTCGACGACCCGATATATATATATATTGTCACAAGGGTAGCAGTGGGCCAGTGGCTCAAGGTGGTAGTGGGACCCACTCTGAAAGGGGGACAACGACGAGTGCTGAAAGGACAGGCTCCGGTCCGCCATTGTCTCAGCGTCTATTTCTGCTTGTATATATTTGTAAATATACGTTTTCTTGTAACATTATTGGTGGAGGTGCGGGGTACACCTGCGTGCCTGCGTTCCTCTCGGAAAACCAACACGGAACTTCGGAGCGGTCGTCGCCTCCCTTTCCCTGCAATGACTGACCGAGGTTCGCCGGCGCAGCAGCAGCAGCAGCAGCAGCAGCAGCCCCATGTGGTTCTCCTGCCTCCTCGAGACCCAGGAACCTTTTCGGGCACTGACAAAGACAAGGTGAATGTGGAGGACTGGGTCGCATTGTACGAGCGCGTCAGCGAGTATTACAGGTGGGACCCCACGTTGATGCTCGCCAACGTGTCTTACTCAGGGATA
>NC_051178.1:108981981-108997363 GCF_013339695.2 Rhipicephalus sanguineus | reverse complement strand
CAGCGAGATGAGACGCAGGATAGGAAGCTTGTTTATGCAGCTATTTCAAACAATGGCTTCGTAACCACGTTTCCCGCATATGCAGCGCATGCGCAAGACCACCGCCACGTTTTTGTGAAGAAGCATACAGTATAGCGAGTGAAAATATGTGGCGTGGACATGAATTTGTGCACTGATACAGGGAACTTGGGGGTCACAAAGAATGGATTAGTCAACTCAAACCCCGGGCATTTTCTGAAAAAAATGTTCGTTCCGATTTTCAATTTTAGCGTGTAACGCCGTTTACTGGTCAGTGTAGAAAATAAATGAGTAAAATCTGGCTTTGGCATGTTTAGTTTTGTAGAATCGTAGTTTGGAAGAAATGTTCTTGACCTAAGCGCAACCACATAAGCCCAAATTGGCACAACGAACATTATAGCTCCATCAAGGGATTTCCGCGCGGATAAAGTCAGTCATATCGTTGGAAACTATACCACGATGACCTGGCACGCATACATCGCCACGGTGGTCTTGTGGCTATGGTGCTCGACTGCTGACCTGAGGGTCGCGGGATCGAATACCGACGGCGGCGGCTGCGTTTCGACGGAGGTGAAATGTTGGAGGCCCGTGTACGTAGATTTGGGTGCACGTTAAAGAATCGTAGGTGGTCGGAATTTCTGGAGCCCTCTACTACTGCGTTCCTCATAATCACATGGTGATTTTGGGACATAAAACGCCAACAATTATTACTGCCTGTCACACATAACGACCGCACCAGCCGTAAGTTTACAAGGATTAATGATTTCAATTAAGTTTTTGAAGATAAAGCGCGTTATGTGCATACTGGTAAAGAATCGGTCACTATAACATCTGTCGAATGATTTACTTGAAATTTTTGACTGCTTAAAATAATTGCAGTTGATTTCGATTCTAATGTATGCCTGCATATTCCGGGAGGCATAATGTACACGACCAGCATAATGACTCTGAAAAAATAGCCAACCCCACTCTCCCCCTCTCTTCAGTCACTGACGTATCAGTGGTGATTACATTATTAATTCTCAATTATATACAGCAAGCGTTATTGTAACATGACGAATAAATGTCTAGTCAGTAGGATATTGGCATTCAGTTGAGATATATGAACTTCAATTTATTAGAGAAATTACTATCTGAGAAAAACATCTCGCATATGCTAACGTTTAGTGACTATAATCACGATAACTTAGCTGATGCGAATGAAATCCAAGGTTTATGCGAACGGAACAATGATTCATCAGAAAGTGCTCTCTAGTTCGCTAATTAATAAATGCACTGATAGTCTTAATTTGAATTTGTCATTTATTTGTTTTTCACTCTTAGGATATGAAATCTGCAGGCTTTCCCTCAGGCGCCTTGGTTACCCTCGAAGCAGCAAGCAAGTGCCCCGTAAGACCGTAAGGGCAGAGTACACTATAGTTCCGCACATTTAAAGAATATATATCTGCGAGAAGCGTATGAGTACACAGCCGTATGTGCTGCAGTCTCAGAAGACTAGCAAAAAAACTGCTCTAACTGTACTCCTGCTCTTACAATGGGAGGCTACAATGCTTCGCTCTTACTCAGAACATCAATGGAGGCGGGAAATTAGCGTGTAGAAAATGTGACTACCATTGCGGAGTTCGCCACACTTTTGTTCCCTTCAGTAGCAGCCGCACTAAACATGCATGCTTGCGTGCGTGCGTGAGTGAGTGAGTGAGTGAGTGAGTGAGTGAGTGAGTGAGTGAGTGAGTGAGTGAGTGAGTGAGTGAGTGAGTGAGTGAGTGAGTGAGTGAGTGTGAGTGGTGAGTGAGTGAGTGAGTGAGTGAGTGAGTGAGTGAGTGAGTGAGTGAGTGAGTGAGTGAGTGAAGTGAGTGAGTGAGTGATTGAGTGAGTGAGTGAGTGTGAGTGAGTGAGTGAGTGAGTGAGTGAGTGAGTGAGTGAGTGAGTGAGTGAGTGAGTGAGTGAGTGAGTGAGTGAGTGAGTGAGTGAGTGAGTGCGATCGCGCGCGCGACATATAACCCGTTTCGTCTTAATGTGCCTCGTGTACCACCAGGGCTTCATTCTATTCAGGTCTCCGTGGCCCACCTTGCAACATTTCCTCAATCAAACCCCGATTTCTCCAAAATAAACGCGTAAAGCTCTCATATGACTCTTTTGCGTAGCTCCATGCAAAGTTTTACAATTTTCCAAATACTTACCTTTATTCTCTCTCTCTCTCTCTTTGGTGAAAAATGACGCGAAGCAAAAAAGTTGGTCACTCGGTCAGCCCCACGGGACGAATAAGACTGTAAACCGCTGGACGGAACTGTTACAGCGATGGCCCTTTGAGATAGCGAGAAAATGGCATGCGTATACCGAGTCCACCGATAAGGACCGCCTCCCATTGGCTGCGCCGAGGCACGTCAGGTGTTTTAGGAAGCGCTGCTATCTTGCATGTCGTTAAGTGCCAACCCGTCTGTTTGCCCAGTGCGTAGCTTACGACTGCAAACTCGTTTCGCACACACTAAATAATAAAAAGAAACTAAGGTTTTCTGCCTCATCGCTGACGAATAAGAGTTGCGAGATATGAGGCGAGAGCAAGGAGGTGCTGTTCGCTCTCTGGACCTCATTTTTTTTTCTGTCATTCCGGACACCTAAAATACTAAAGGCAAACGCTCAACTGACCTTGGTGCCACTCGCAAGCCGGAAGCAGCGGTGCCGTGTTGTAGAGAGTATTTGCTCACACGACGTAGCCTTATCACGGCCTTCGGTATTAGTCCTTTGTTTTGAACTGTCAGGGAATATATCGCAGCCAAGCGAAAGTACTCGTGCTAAGCATACACTCAAAAGTCGTTGAAAACACAGCGTCACTAGTATACAGGTTCACATTGTGGCTAGATGGCCTTAGAGTGAGTAATTATGAGAGCATCCATGTGGTCTCAAGTCTTAAAAACATGTGACGTATGCAATGGTAGTACGGCACACCCTACATCGTGCAGCTGTGAACGCACAGGCTGCTCCGCAGCTGTATCCGTTGTGATCGCGATGTGCTGTAACGCCCGCTACATAGCTAGCGCACTTAGCTTTCTTGCGCAGAGCTCATTGGCGTACTAACTTGTTCACGAGTTGGGGGGGGGGGGGGCTCGAAGCACACACACAGATATATATATATATATATATATATATATATATATATATATATATATATATATATGACATGCCATGCCCAAGAACAAGCATACACATCCGTATCATACAAGTAAGCAGTATTTTTAGAGAACTTTTCGCTGGGCGAGTTGGTGCACGTTCATATTTGCTTTTAAGGGACGAAGGAGCACAATCACAAGAAAGGACACGGGAGGCGCTCTGTCCTGTTTCCTTTCTTGTGGTTGTGTTCCTTCGCGCCTTAAAAGCAAATATAAGCAGTATTTTCAGCCACGACTGTTTATACGTTAACTATTCAGAGTTTTCAAGAAGTGATAAATGCATGGAGAGCGGCGCAGGAAAAGACCAGCATTGGAGATGAGGCAACAAGTGCACTTGACCGTGTTGCGTCTTCTCTCCTTGTCTTTTGATGCGCCGCCTTCTCAGAATTTATCCGTGCACCAACTAGCCCAGCAACGCATTTTAAAGAAGTGACTGTAAGAATGATTATTTATGAGCATATGTTACTTGCGTCGCTCCAAGTAGTACATTTCGTAGGTCAATTGGTGACATTTCTTTCCTATCAATAAGTTGTTACCGCTAATTGTGTTTAGTAACAGAGGTAGTAAAAACTGCAGCATAGGTTTTCCCAAATTAGTACTGACATATTTTACTTACCAGTCTAGAGGTTTGCCCGTACATTTTGTTTTATTTGCTTTTAGTCCAGCTAGTGATTCTGCCATGTTATAATTATTGTTAATATATTCAGTAACATCATCAACTACCTAACTTTGTGTTTTCTGGAACATTTTCAGTTTATATGGAATCGGCCTAAATAGTGCAGCGTTTATTAGAAAATGGCCACCGAAAAAGGTATGTACGGTGCATTTCATATTGCATAAACTACGCGGTTTTGAAACGGCGCCACTTCGTAATATTTTTAATAGTGGTTATTGTTCGAACGAGCAATGCGAAATATTTATTTTGCAAAAACGCGCCTCGTACAGAAGCGTGCCGACTGATGTAGGGTACACAAAATAATTTTTTTGCGTATAATACCAATTCTTTTACAGGGTTTACTCATGATACTCGTGACGTGTTTATCACATATCATGTGTTCGTCAAGGTACATTTATACCAGTTTGTGTCTGTTAACCCTCGTTAATAGCTCTGAACCTTAATTTCTCAAAAAAGATAAAGTCGCGCCGTCTGCATAGATTAGAAATTTAGCATTGTTATCAATGTTTGGGATATGGTTAAGAGAGAGCGTAAACAGAAAAGGTCAGAAAGCACTTCCCTGTGTGGTACTGCATCTGAGAATTCACCTGCAAATATTACAATCTCAGTTCCACGTTGTAGATACGATGAGGTTCAAAAACTTGTATGCCTACAGTACCATAAGATTCTAACATTCGTAACAAAACGTTGTGGTTGACGAAGTGAACGGCTTTGGAGAAGTCTAAAAATAGGCCGTGTGCCACTTTGTGACATTGAGTTTTGTAACGTAACCTCATGTGCACGAAGGGCAAGCTTAGTCGATATGATTTTACGGAAAAAGTATTGAGTGGGAAGTATAAGATTATAAAGGTCAGCAAATGATACCTTTGGCGTCACACTTTGACCTTTTTATTTGTGAGAGCGGGGGCAAGGAGGGCAAGTGTGCCCTTACCACTCTTCCTCTCGGTAAATACGGCTATGCAAGTGGCAGAACCTGACACTTGTATTGACTAGATCCGGACTGGCATAACAGCAAAGTTGTCCGTTCTTTTTTTTATGTCTCGTATAAGCCAATTCATCTTTATGATCGGTCGAAACCTTCTGCATCATGACCGCAGCGCCTGTACGTAACACGATGCAACGAAAGGAGCTAAAACGTCCCATCTTGCAATGACTCCCAACGTATTGTTAGGTAGAAGATCAAGGTACTAAAATATTTCTGATACTGCCTTCCCTCGCCATTACTTCTTCGCTCTTGGTTATTATTTGGTCAGCGCTAAAATAGCTTCCCTCTCACGCAACGTCACCAAACCGCGAAACCTACGACGTCAGAATTACGAGTATTCACTAAACCGCGCATGTGCTAATATGTCGAGCAAAACTTTGTTTCGTCCTGCTCCGAACGAACGAGAAGATGACATCGCGACGATGGTTTGCAGAGGCTAGTCTTAGCAGGCAGTGACAATGGATTTATTTGAGCATAATAAATAATTTCAGGGCTTGTATAACATCGTTGAACCGTTCGTGCGCGTGTACGGCATCGCTCTGTAAACTCTTCTTTGTTGAGGATGCGTTTTATTTTTATCGCCCTAAACCAAGTTACTAAGGTCGTTGCAAATACAGTATGATCAGCCAGGCGAATTCGGAAACACAGGCGGAATCTTCATCCACCGCCGTTCTGCAGCGGTGGCTACATGGTGGAGCGTCCACTTCCAACGCGGGAGGTACCTGGTTAGATTCCCAGTGCCGACCGGGAACCCACCGGTTTTCCAAAGGGGTAGAGGAGTACACCTACCTGGCGCTCGGTTGTTAATGGGTACTCATCTCGAAAGGTAGCCCCATAAGGTTCTGTAAAGGCCCCTGGGAGTACCTTAACCCACCACAGCCTTGGTGAAATAGTTGAGCGTCCGCTGCTGCTGTGGGAGGCAGAGAATTGCTGCCGCCGGGTACCTACCGGTAAAATAGGCACAAGCGCACTTCCGGCCTGGTGCTCGGCAGAACTAAGTTCGTAGTGCTAGGGATGGCACCCACCCTGTGGGAAATTGGCGGCATGGGACCTCCAGACCTAAAAATAAGGTCATCCTATCTACGTATCTATCTATCTATCTAGCCGCTTACGTCTGGGCACTCTCCTGGTCGTCTCCAAAACTTGTAATATAGCAAAATTGGCATAGCAGGGGATCAGTGTATGACGAACACAGTTCACTGGTCATGACATGAATAACGCAAAATACCTGTCACGTACGTCGTGAAACCATTTCTCTCAGTCACGCGTGGCACATACCCGTATACCAGAGTTAATGTTATTCGGGTATGTGCCACAGGTGTTACAGAGTCTCAACCAACACAGTAACCGCGAACGCACACATTGACACGCAAGGAAAGTGATAATAATAATAATAATTGTTGGGGTTTTATGTCCCAAAACCACGATAGGATAATGAGAGACGCCGTATCGAAGGGCTCCGGAAATTTCCACCATCGGGTATTCTTTAACGTGTACCGAGATCGCACAGAACATGGGTATCTAGCAATTTACCTCCATCGAAATGCGACCGCCGCGGCCAGGATCGAACCCGTGACCTTCGGGTCAGCAGCCGAGCACCGTAACCGCTACACCACCACGGCGGACGGAAGGAAAGGGGGGAAGCTGAAGACAGAACACCCCTGGAAGACGCTTAGCTATGTTTTCCACGTGAATTACGCCTAACCCGGGTCAATGCTTCCTACAATGAATCTGCTGAGTGAACCAGGCCTCTCACCATTACCGGTGACTTCAACATTGCTTTATCAAGACCCAACAACGCTTCGTCCTTATACTACTAGAAAGACGGCTTGGATGTGGATAGGGCATTAAAAGACCTCGCTGCCACGTTCACGACAGGAGGCATCATAGATTTATTTCATCGGAAGAGGCATCCAGGATTTCCACCACCTGCACTATACCTCGCACTTCACTACACTTACACTCCTCATAGCCGCTATCACGAACGGATCCGATTAACAAGCGTGGTCCAGCGCTGGTGTTCACTGATCACGGTGATGATGACCTTGTTCAAGAACTGTCGAGAACCCCTTCTACACATGCACACGGGTTCGTGAAACGGGCGTGCGTTCTCCGTCATAACGGACAAGTATAAGCATAACAACTGTAACTGTGACTGTAACGCACGTGCAGTGTGCCTGCGCGTGCCACTCTGCTGTGTACATATCTAGGACAACTTTCCTGAATGAAGCTTAGTTGCGAGTAACGCCTGCCCTGTGCATATGTGTTCCTTCTTTGTCCTGTTCGGATTCGTGCTTTCCATTATTGAAGAATATAAGCACTACATATCAGCTTACCGCGTCTGGTGTTCGTAACAGCCATGTTGCTGTTGGCACCGTTACGAAACTGTAAACAACTGGTTATATAATACATATGCGACTCCTCAACATATGAGTGTGTGTATACCACTTCCACATTCCTCCAGCGTCATTCCGTCATGTTTCGCTCAATGTGAAAAATTACGCCGCAGTCACCATCCCGCGCATGCTTCGCATAACATCGATTCCCACGGTGCGTGGGATCTGCCAATTTTTTTTCTGTTTACACTCTAAATTTCGTTATCTAATTTTATGACACTTGTGTCGAACGAAAACTTCGCCATAGTTGTTGGTTTACCACTGCGCTGCCGGCAGAGAACGCTCACAAAACTGGGGGGCTCAGCCTCCCCCCCCCCCTCCCGACTGCCCCCCCCCCCCCGGTAGATACGCCTATAGCAGAGTTCCTAGGCGATGGAAACGTATACATGGTTCTAATATTAAATTGGGAGTTTTAAAAGACTGCTGCCACATGGTTGTGACGGTGAGAAACGCATCAGCAAGAACGGTAAAGGTGGGACTCTTTTCCGGTGAACCTGCGTACAGCAAAACAGAAATGCTATCCTAGACGGAGTCCAGGATAGCATTCTTCATCTTGGAAAATTCCGTCGTCTTGTCCACTTTCGTAATGGCGGCATTTTAAGCCACTCGAAGAGGCCGTGGCAGCCCTCCGGGCCAATCAGACTTGACCAATGGTGGAATTCGACAACATGGCGGAATTTGTCCAGAAAAGCGCCCCGAAACACTCAATGTACACTTTATATGTATCCGTGACGGTATATCTAGCACAGTCGCATGTGTTCGCGTGTGTTCTAGAATGTCTGTTTCGTGCTTAAGGGGGAACAGCCTGTACTCCACTGTTCGCGTCGTGCGTAAAATATGATTAGAAGAACCGAAAATATTCCAGAACGTTTCGATACTTTCGATACATTCAGCCCTGGCCTGCGCCGAGTGATAGCGCGTGTAACAGTCTTAGTCGGTGAAAGCCGGTCACATTGAAGAACAGGTACGCTTGTTACCATTGCGAGTCTAAAGAACAAAACTTTCAATTACATTTTCATTAGAGCCTAGGGGCAGGTTTTTTTTAACGTGAAAGTGTTTTATGCCGGGGTCCACCAAGATTTCAGTGACGTATTTCCGTCACGGAAATGACGTCAAAGATGCACACGATCAAACGGCAAATAAAAACTTAGAAATGAGCGGGAGTCGAACCCACGACCTCTCGGCCCGCGACAACAGATGCCGGGCATGCTATCCACTGCGCCACCGGCACTTTTATTGCGATAGCAATTATATGGCCGTCGCCGTCATGTCCCGGATATATATATATATATATATATATATATATATATATATATATATATATATATATAGAAGCCACAATTAAAAAATGATTCAGAAGAAAGAAATTCCGAAGCGCTCGACCAGTGTTCCGAACCTGCGACCCCTCGCTCCGCAGCCCGCGGCCTTAGACAATTACGCCATGCCCCATTCGTTCTCCAGGGTACTAACGGCAGAATACAAGCGCTCGCGGCATTGGGTGAAACGCACGGGACGTCACATGTGGCGAAATTAAAATTATGTGAAACGCGGGCCATGCTGCATCGCTGCCCGCGCTGCGTTTTCGTCGTATTGCTGGTGACCCATAGTTTTCCATTTTGGGGCTGTAGTGCCACGCCACTAAATGCCAGTCGGCCAGGGAAACAGCTCTGTCCAAAGCTCCGGTCCACGAACTCGCGCTTGAACCTCGCGTCAGCACCGGGTAGCAGTCGTTTCATCCATTTCGCTGAAGCCTCGCGAGCACGTGCTGCTTCGGGATCCGCTGCCCTGCGTTTACGTTTCGCTGCAGCTTCCCTAGCACGAAGCTCCGAGTCGGCTTGGCGCCGCAGCCGTTTCGCGGCAACGGCTCGAGCCCGAGCGCCGAGCTCGAACGCCGAGCAGCAGCTGTGGATGAGTCAGACTGCTGTTTACCGTTCAAACCGATGCGCTCCCATTTAGTGTCACTGAAGGAGTGGGCGCGCTTCCGCGCGAACTGGGTTTGGCGCGCGGACCAGTGCCTTGTAGCGGATTCTTCAAGAAATTCCTTGAGAAGCGCCTCTAGCGGGAGGAGCGGCAACTAGAGTGGACGGCGTCTCACGCGGGAGGTAGGGTCGAGCATAGCTGTTTCGCATCCAGTGATGCCAACCCTAGGGATTTAACCCTAGATCTGGGGATTTTCCACATCTTTCAGGGATTTGGCGTCTTTTTATTGAATCTAGGGATTTTTGCAAGGCTCTGGAAATGTTGCATTACGCGGCCTAATCAGAGACATTATTGAGTAATCACGCGTTTTCAAGTAGAAAAGCTACAAAAAATAACAATTTTCGCTATTTGCTGTTTCTGGTGTTCTGGCGGGCCGAGTGAAGCCGATCGCAGTTCTGTAGCGCGAGGTTATAATATGTTGAATACTGCGAAGAACAAAGTCTTTGTCTTCGTAAGTGTTTAGCATGCGCGCTTGTATCATCACGAGCACCCTGAGTGATTGGTACTTTGTGAAACAAAGAAAATTTTGTCTTGTAGCGCACATGAAAATATGCAAACTTCACGCTCGCCGCGTGCCTTCACCGTACAGAGTCTCCATGTCTAATAACTTCTGGACCACAAGACTTTGAGAGAAAGAAAACGAAAGTAGGGCTGACAATTGGGTGAGTTTCTAGAGACGAAAAGACATCGTGCGTTTGGAGTCTTTCCGTCGCGCTGTTTTTATAAGAACGAAAATAGTTACAAAAATATTTGGACATACGGGAAGCTGATCGAAAGTACGCAGTATAGCTCTCAGCCAGTAAAAAAAAAGGGGGCCAGTATATCTGCTGGATATCATGCAACGCTGATTGCAACTGTGCAAAATGAGAAATTGACCCGCCAGCTGCAAGTACAAGAAAGGGGTTACAGACTTGCGATTGACCCGAACAATCACATCGACGCCTTCAATGAGTAGGCAAAGTGAAATTGACAAATTTGTCATTCTATGTAGCAAATGGCGCCATCTGCAAGCCCTGCATGTGCAGTTACTCCTCAGAAAATGCACAAAAAAGACCTTCAGTGGAAGTTAATATGACGTCTTTTACTTCTAATAAATTCACACGAATTGGGCCACATAGCGAACGAACTTTACACTTTGTTAAATGTGAATTAACCTGAATGACGACATTAAAAAGTCAATCTAGGGATTGTTCTTGCAATCTAGGGTATTTTAGGTGGTCAATCTAGGGATAAAACGTTGACCAATTGGTTTGGCATCACTGTTCGCATCAAAAGAAGAGCGCCCCGTGGCTCGTGGTGGCGCGGGCTAGTGGTGACGCTTTGGTTCTTGTAGACTTATGCCACAGGAGGGAAGAAACGAGATAGCTGAACCAGAATCACAGTATATATGTTACACCGTGACCAGAATCCTGAGGCTAAAATTACAGCGCAAACGCACAAGACACCCACGAAGAAAAGAAACATATGGCGCAGGTGCTAACAAATATTTTATTCTTTCATATGCCATTGCATATATAAGCCCAAGGCAAACTTACCGCACATGCGCACACAACAGTAGCTATAAACGAAAACCTGTAACAAGGCTGATAGTGCATTAGATACGCGAATTAAGACATGAAAGTATATTCAGATGGGTACAGGGACAAAGAAGTAAAGAAGAAGTAAGAAGGACAAAGTACTGCCTTTGCGCTGTAATTTTAGTCTTAGTAATATGTACTAACTAGAGCCAAATGCAGATTTAACTTAAAATGCGGCAGATCCCACGTACTGTGGGACTCGATGTTATGCGAAGCATATGCGCAGGAAGATGGCTGTGTCACAATTTTTTACATTGAGCGAAACGTTGCGGAATGACACTAGAGAAATGTGCAGATGGCATACGCACACACATATTTTAAAGAGTCCAACGTGTGTTATGTAACCAGTTGTTTACAGTTGCTTAATGATTCCAACAGCAACATAGGTGTTACCAACAGCAGACGCAGTAACCTTATATGTAGTGCGTATATTCTTCAGCACTGGATAGCGCAAATTCGAATAAAACAATGAACACAGATGCACAGGACAGGCGCTACTGGCAACTAAGCTTTACTCAGAAAAGCTTCCCTAGGTATATACACAGCCGAGTGGCACGAGCAGGCTCACTGCACGTGCGTTACAGTCACAGTTGCAGTTGTTACAGTTGCGGCACAGTTGTTATGCTTATACTTATCCGTTATGACGGAGAACGCACGCACGTTTCACGAACCCGTGTGCATGTGTGGAAGGGGTTCTTGGCCGTTCTTCTATTAAGTCATCTTTACCGTGATCAGGGAGCACGTCCGTTCGTGATCGCAGCTACGAACGGTCTAAGTGTAGTGAAATGCGAGGTACAGTATACAGTGAAACCTCGGTGATACGATCACAGCTCATACGAATTTTGGGGTGATACGAATTTTTCGTTGGTCCCGGCCAAAGCCCATTGGCCTGCAGTGTATTGGAATACGGTTGTTGCGAACTGATTTTCACCCGGCGACGTTTGATACGAACGTGCGCTACCGCCCAGGTACGAAGAGGTGCTGTCCGCGCTGTCGCGAAAGACGCGCCAAGCACATGCGAGCGCGCGAGCGCAAGCGTGGGGATGCGCGCCGCACCGCCGAATCGTCAGAATCACGGTGTAAGAAAACACATTTCTTACGGTCAGAATGAACCTTCAGAGACGCTTCACGGCTTCCGAGATTGTGTGCGCAAATCTTTAAGGCTCTTATGTGCCTCCGCGTGTCTTCGCGTTTAGGTTACAGAGGACATTAGCGCCATGCTTTTTTTTTCTAACGCGTGGACGCGGGCTGTTGTCGTTTTACTGTGTTTACACGTGCCTGCTTCTTGCATCAGACATCCTATGAAAGGTGGACGAGGACCGAAAGAAGGCGAGGACGGTCTTGGCGAAGGAGTCAGGCCTCACAACACCAACATGCGCGATTGTTGAGGTTGCACTTATGCGGGCACGGCCGTAAATCTCCCAAAAAACATCCTCAACACTTCCGCGATAACAAAATCATAACACATGACCATGGTCCTGTAATTTTGTGGCCTTGATCCATCGCGTCAAAGCGCTTCTTTTGTTACTTCCGCTGCAGTACTCCGGTGTCATGCAAAAAGCATACTAAAATTAAGAAGGGGCTACTGCTGTTGCGGGTCACAACACACCTGGTTCATTAATTAAATACGCGCGTACAGGCCGTATATTTACGAGTGCTGGTATGATTGTCGACATCTAAAAATTTAACTGACAATCGGTCAGGGTGCTTCCTGGCGTTGCTGCGGCCCTGAAAAACAATAAATGGAAATGTACGCCAGCTTTCTTTTGTCGCGTGCTAATTTGCCATGCTTTCTGGTGATACGAATTTACGATGATACGAATATTTTTGATGGTCCCATGAGATTCGTATCACCGAGGTTTCACTGTAGAGCTGGTGGAAACCGCGGATAGCTCTTGCGAAGAAATGATCTATGATGCCTCCTGTCCTGGACGTGGCACCGATGTCTTGTGATGCCCTGTCCACATCCAAGCCGTCTTTCATGTCGTCTAAGAACCAGGTCTTGTTGGGTTTGATAAATCAATGCTGAAGTCACCGCAAGTCATGAGGGACATGGTCCTCTCGGCAGAGTTATTGTAGGAAGCACTGAACCCTGCTTTTGCGTAATCAACGTGGTTGACGTTGCGGACCACGTGGACGAGTGGATGGTAGCCCAGCATCTTCCACGGGTGCTCTGTCTTCAGTTCCCTAACTTTCCGTGCGTCCACCGCTGTGGTGTAGTGGGTGGTAGCGGTTACGGTGCTCGGCTGTAGACCCGAAGGTCGCGGGTTCGATACCGGCCCCGAAAGTCGCATTTCGATGGAGGCGAAGTGCTATAAGCTTGTGTACTGTGCCATGTCAGTCCACGTTAAAGAATACCAGATGGTCAAAATTTCGGAAGCCCTTCACTACGGCGTCGCTCATAGTCATACCGTGGTTTCAGGACGTAAAACCCCAACGATTACTCTTATTATCATTGTCATTCCGTGTGAATGTGTATGTTCGCGGTTACTGCGTTGAATAAGACTCTGTTATCACCTGTGGCACATACCCGCAAACATGAACTCTGGTGTGCGGGTATGTGCCACACGTGACTGAGGGAAAGGGTTTCATGACGTACGCGACAGGCATTTTGCGTTATTCATGTCGTGACCAGTGAATCGTGTTCTTCATACTCTCATCCTATGCTGTGCCAATTTTGGTATATTACAACCTATGGACACGACCAGGAGAGCGCTCAGACGTAGGCGGCTAGATAAGATAGATAGATAGATAGATAGATAGATAGATAGATAGATAGATAGATAGATAGATAGATAGATAGATAGATAGATAGATAGATAGATAGATAGATAGATAGATAGATAGATAGATAGATAGATAGATAGATAGATAGATAGATAGATAGAAATGCCCAAAGTGCCAGAGGTTCGCTAAGAAATGCTTCGCATTTAATAACTAGAATCGACGCCAGCTTCTTGGGTCTCCAATTCTAAAACAGTCGAGTGTTTCGCCGTAGTTGGGATGTGCGCCTTCGATTTGTACTTTGCGATTATCTCTTGATGGGGAGTTTTGTACGTCTTGTGCTTTCACCGCAGAGCTTGCGTTGAAGCTCTAGACCACACGAAGGTCACACTGCTTGCTGCAGCGGCCGCGTTTGCGAAAGGATGGATCTGCTAGCTAGAAGAGCCAAAGTAGGGGTTAGCTGAAGTAACAACTGTGACAGTTCGCGCTCGTCCTATGTATGCCTGTGCGTTCTTTTCGTTCCTCCTTCTTTGCGTTTGAGCAGCGCTCTGCAAGTGTCGAGCTGTGACAGTTGTTAGTTCGCATTCACTTTGTGTGTTTTCTTTTCCTGCGTCCTTTGTGCTTGAGCAGCGCGCAGAAAGTTTCTAGTTGCTTGCCGTGCTTCCTGTGACACTCCAATTTCTTGCTGTCGCATTCATTGCTTCGCCCTTGAGGCGAAACTGTGACTTTTTTTCTTTCATTGTATTTTATTAAAATGAGTATTAGAATGCACATTAAAGGGCACAAATATAATGAAACAAATGTACAATCACATAGTGACAATAAGCGCTCAAACGTTACTAAGGAAACACTCGACGGCTAACAAAGTGCAGTACAACAGCGACAGTTCACATCGTGTTAAACAGGAAAGGTGGTGAGGCCGTGCTCCTTACCAAGATGGGGTACCAGTCCGGTCTAATGTCTAGTTCGTCATAAATGTCCTCTAGGTGAACAGCCATTCGAATAAAGTGTATTCTTGAAGAAATGGTGGGTTCTGCGTTACGGTCTTGCATACATGTCCTTCATAAGCTGTGCATGCATACCCATGAGGAAAAACATATCATACGGTACTTCCTCAAGTGAAGTTGGCAAAAGATAACGATGTGCGGAAACGAGTGCGCAAAATGTATATCCCTCCTAATTCAAAAACGTTCTTCTATGAACAACATGGTTACAAAGAAAAGGTATCGCTGTTTCTTCTGTTAACTGCATGCCGTCTATGTGATGTGCCGGAGACAATAGAACATTGTTTTGTTAGCTGCAAAGATGCTATTCTGTTTTGGGACATCCTTCGGCGAGCGCTGAAGAAAAGGTTTGTTATTAATTTTCACACTATACGTTATCTACTGCGGCACCGCCACACACTCACAGGCTTTACAAACCCGCGTTTTATATCTCACACTCCTCTCACAGTGCTCTTGGTTGGCGGGATGGTGTCAGGATAGCCATAGGCGTGCGCACAGGGGGGGGGGGGGGGGGGGGGGGGGCAGGGAGGTGGCTGACCCCCTAGTCGCCTAGGAGGGGGGGCGCAAAATCTGCCCCAATAATTGACCCCCCTAGTCACCTAAAAGGGGGCGGGCGCAAAATCTGCCTCGTACATTGACTTAGTAGGGGGGGGGGGGCGCTGCGATGAACCTTCGCCCCCCTGATGGGCAACCCAGCTCACGCCTATGAGGATAGCTAAGATGGCTAGTTGGTATCACATAATGATATAACACACCTTAACACACCGCGAGGTGGCCACTTTAGCCCAAGCCACGGCCTCGCTTGACTCTATGGCTCATAGCATACCTCCATGTTAAAAATCGCTGCTGCTCGAT